>NW_025901463.1:0-50603 GCF_022539505.1 Lolium rigidum
GCCTGGATGGAAAACGCGGCGCAGTGCCACTGATCTGCTGCCTCGGTTTTGACAGAATACAGGTCGCAGTGTAACTGAAGTGTGAGCCGCAGATAACTGAAGTTTGAACACTTTCAAACTGAAGACTGACACTTGCAGGTGGCTTTTGTGCACGCGTTTTAAAGCATTGATAACGAAGAATCTGGGAGGCCAATTGAGGACAACTCGACGAGTTGAGGTTGCTGGTTGTGCCAATATTGTAGAGGAAGTGGATAAGCTGGATTTGGTGCACTGTAGCGACGATGGTGAACTTTGGAAAACGTGACAGTGACACGGCATAAACTGAAACTGAGAAACGAGATCTGTTTCTGGTCCAACGTTTGGAGGAAGATGGCGTCGCCGTTTCGTGACCGTTTTGGATGATTCCAAGTCGAGGAGAAAGAGGGTCCTTCCGTGCTTCCATCGGTTCCAAAAACACGTGCTGAAACAACCCGAGACGCCGGGGAACTACGACGAAAAGAAGCACCGCGAAACAGAAAACTGTTTCCTTTTCTTTTTCCAGTAACTCGTTTTGATCTCGGTTCTCGTTGATTTCTTCAATGACTGAGCGATGCATGGTATGCAGTGAAGGAAAAAGGGGACGTTCTCACCCTGGGGTGGTCGGAGACGAAGGAGGAGCGGCGGGGCGGTCGGAGATGAAGAAGAAGAAGAGGTGGCCGGGTAGTCGAGGCAGACGGTGGAGGAGACGCGCAGATCTTGGCGTCCCAGCCTCCGTGAAGATGACGAGGACGTAGAGGAGGCCGACGGGAGCTCGTTCCCGTGCTCAGGTCGGCGCGACGGACGCCATGGCGGCGGTGGCGAGGAGTAGACGGTGGCGGTAGTGATGAAGCTCGGGTAGGGTTTTGTTCTTAGAAGAAGAAGTGGCGGCGGCGTGGAGGAACGAGCTAGGGTTGCTGTGGTTGGTGCGGTGCTTAAAAGAGAGAGGGAGGCGCCGAACGATGGAGAGAAGGGGCGACGTGGAGTCCAGGCGCCGTTCTTTGCCCGATATGGTGCATGGAGTCGACGTGTAAAGGAGGTTGACGAGGACAACCGCGTACCTCTTCGGGAGAGTGGAGTTGGGCCAGGCCAAGGTGGGCTTTGGTGGGAGGTAAGAAGGAGAAGGAAGATGGGCTTGCTGTGTGCTGCCGCTGGTTGGTGTAGAATTAGGTTAGATTAGGGTTTTTCTTTCCTTTTTATTTCTCTCTTCTTTTCAAAACTGTTTTAATTTTCTTTTCTAAAATAAAAACTGTTTTGTTAAATGGAGGAAGGATGGTTTGAATGAGAAGAGAAAAGAATATGAGAGCACATCACCTTACATGTGATGATGAGAAAAGAAAAGAAAAAGAAGAAGGAGAAATATGCATAGAGCTAGAATAAGCTCCATGATTTCATGTACCAAAAATAATTGGGTGGTGTTATAAACCAAACCAAACACTTGGGATGGAGTATCTCCAACTCAATTAGGTTGGTTTAGCAAGGTTGAAGAGAGAGATTGAGGTGCCACCAATTTTTAGAAAAATTTGGCATGACCTTTTTGTAAAGTGTTAAAGAGGGAGGGAAAAGGTTGGATAGCCTTTCTTGGAACATCACAAGAGGAGGGGATGAACCAAGAGAGGGAAGAAGAATACCAAGAACCAAAGTAATTTGAAAAACAAACAAAACCAAGATGCAATTTAATAAAAGCCAAAGGTGATAATATGCATGAGTGCAACATGATGACATGATCAAAATGCAAGAAAAGGTACAAAGGGTCTAGGTGTTACTCTTGGGATGTTACACCTTATTTCCATCTTTTGTGTTATACATAGTCATGTTGTGATATTCAAGCTGTATTCTACCCTTGTATCCTGTGCACAGTGTGTGTATGTGTGAAGTGCAAAGGAAGGTGAAGCACTCAGGCTTGGAAAGCCTATCGTGAGCCTTAGAGGTGGGTGTTGTGTGCATGGGCGTGTCGAGCTGTTGCTTGGCCTACCCATATGCTTGGGAATGCGAGGCGACCTCACGGTCCTTTGTAGTGACCTCATGCACATAAACCCCTCTTACCTGCGCGCTCTAGGTTTTCCTACTCCTGGGGCTTACATCCGGCCACCTCGGCAGCAGTATCAATGGCGGTAAGTAATTGGAAACCATAAGTTACCCCGTAAGATAAACTGTTTATATCATTAGTACAGTTAGAAAGTTGCCTAGTGTAGATGTGTTAGTATAGAGCCCCTGCATTTCTGTAATACGTTCAGATGCACTTTTATTTGGGCTTAGACCCTGTACTTCGGATACTAGTTTAGTTCAATCTGGGGAGTGATTGCTGGAACCGGCTCCTCTGACGGTGAGAAGCAAAGTCACACAAAACTAAGAAAAGTCCCGGCGCAATATATTGTCCGTGTTATGCATTTCATTCTTAGCACAAGAGAGTATTGAAGAGACGTTTCCTATTAAATGGGTATATTGGTCTATCTTACTTGCACCTTCCCTACTAGTCCAGTGAATACGTCTCCTCTCATTGTCGTCATCCCACCAGAAGTTCTTAATCATTTTCATAAGATCATCGCATAAACCCACCGAAAATTTGAAAACACTGATAGGATATGTCGTGATTACTTGCATAAAAGATTTAATGAGTGTTTCCTTTGCATTGCCTGCAAGATACTTTTCAGACCAGTCATTCATTCTTTTCTTTTACTTTTCTTTAACTGGTTGAATCTGCCATCTTTCATCCTTACCTCGGGAACTGACAGCCCTAGGTATTTTTCTTCAAAGCTTGCATTATCAACATCTAGAATCGCCATCACTTGTTGACCCATCTCCTATGTACATTTGTTCCCTAGGAGCATAGAACATTTCTCTAGCCTTAACAATTGTCTTGTTGCCTGTTCATAGACACACGGGTATAAAAAGGAAAAGATACGGGGATTAGGGGTCCCCTTCCGTAAACCTCTTGAAGGTCTGAAATCCATTTAATCACTGATTTAACAAAAACTATCACCCATTTAATCCATATATCTGCAAAGCCCAGTTGATTGATCTGTGGCTCAATGATATTGACAATAATCTCAGGCTGCACATTTGTATATACCTTGTATAGATCTTTGAAGAAACTAGTTGCTAGTTGCTAGTTCGCCCATCTCTTCCATATTAAGCGCATTCATACGCGTGCCATTATTTTCCATGTGTTGACCTCCTCTTCTCTTCGTTCACACGTGAGGAGGGGTACTGAGATCTATAAGTTGATTGCCTAGCCCGTACGAACGTGGAAAGACCCAGAGGGCTCTTATACCATGTATTGTCTGTGTTATGGATTTCATTATTGTTTACTCATATATAGTTAATTGTCATCATGCTCTTTGATTGATCCATGTTGTCATTCTAACCAGGGGCTAACCTGATGCCTCTAGGAGTATCCTCGCCCAAGACGGCTGCAGAAGCATTAAGATCAGCTGTTGGACATGCAGAAAGCAATAGAAGAATTGTGTGTGATATTGCTCATACGTTTCCAAAGGAATTTCCTCTTTGTGCCACCAAGCCATCAAAAAGTCCTCTCAGATCGATAAGCAATTCTAATTGGGAGGCACTTGTGAAGGCTTGCAAATTAACCCCAAAGGATGGTCTGCTTCTCTATGACCTTGCCGCTCGTGGAACCTTCAAACCAGAAGGTGTTACTACCATGCCAAAAGAAAGTCCTGTCAGTTCAACTAGCAATGCAGATTGGAACGAAATTGTGCGGTAGTGGAAGGTATCCCATGGGCATCTACCTGATATTGCAGCTGGTGAACACCTCAATCCTGAAGCTGGTAGTGCCATGCCAAAAGATTTAGATCTGTTGCTACCTGATCTTGCAGCTGGTAGACACCCCAATCCTGAAGCTGGTACTGCCAGACCAAAAGCTGAAGAGTGTGTACTGCTCGCCACCAGCTGCCCTTAAGTATCCACTGATGTAATGGCGTAATTGTAATTGGTAGTCCTTTTATGGTGAACTATTCTTGTTTAAATTGTATCTGAGACTTACTAGACCCATGAACTGATCTTACTGGCAATGCAAGATCAGTTTAATTATATTTTGCATTATATCTTTTACATCAATGAACATATGAGAAAAGACAATTAAGTGGAAAGTGTGAATTAGACTCCTACTAGTCATCGAATGTGCATCTATCATTGATGAAAACTTGAGCTGAAAACATCGGTTTCTTCTATGAATATCATGGTCGTTTACATTCTGTTATGTGCAACCTATTACTGCTGGCTCTTCCTCTTTGATGATCTGTGTAAATCTTGTACTGTGATCGTTAATGTTAATATGTCTTCATGTAAAAAAAAGAAAGAATGTGCATCTATCCACCGTGCGTTTGCATTCCCTACATCAGCTTTGGGCCACGGTCTATCTTATAGGCCCATCCACAATTATTCGGAGACAACTATTTATTCGGAGACAACTATTTTAGGACGGAGATAGCAATAGTATATGCCAGGGACTTTTATCGAAAAAACATGCCAGAGTCTTACCGTAGATGCAACATGCCGACCTAAAGAAGTGGTTATTCAGGCTAGAAAAGCTGGCTAGGCGACGGTGATGGATCTGCTCGGGTGCCGGCAATGGCATGCCAGCAGTTATATAATCCTGCCCATAAAAAAGGACCCAGGAGGCGAACTGGAGCAGCGGAGCTATGGGTAATCGATCTTGGCCGGAATATAAATTTCTACGAATTGGTCTAGGCCCCCAGTCTAGCTTTGGATATAAGCTGGGCTCCTCTGTAGGCTTGTTTGGAACCTACTACATAGGCCTTTGAGTTTACTCACCCAATTTGGCCCAAAGACACCTGGATGCGTAACAAACTTGTGATCGCACGTGCGCACAAAATGGCAATGAAACTGACATGTGGAGTCCTGGTTGGTCCCACTGACAGGACTAGTCCACTTCGCTGGCTGGGAGCCTATCAGAACGGGCGGCCGACCAAGCTCTGTAGGAAGGCCGTATCTACCTGACAAGCGGGGGCCACCAATCTCTGACACGTGGGCCCACCAATGCTCTGACATGCGGGCCATGCCACATCTCCATGTGGGCCCAACAGGAATGGCACCTGGGATCCAGATTGGCCCTACATATTATGTAGGCCCACCAAGCTCTGACCTACGGGGCCATGCATCCAGAATTGAAGGCAAGCAGACACTTGTCTTCGCACGTGCCCAAATTTTTTTTGGCATGGCAACTGACATGTGTAACCCATGTTGGTAGTACTGACAGTTCTAGTCCACTTCGCATGCCTAGAGGCTGTCGGAACTGGCGGCCCCTTGCAGGTGGGTCGTGTCGGTACCTGACATGCGGGCCCGAGTGCTGCAGGCCAAGTACAAGTGTGCAGACAGTGGTTGTCTCCCCTTACAAATATGGGTCCCAGTGCTGCAGGCCTTGGACTGTTGTGTGGGAAGACAGAAAAGTACGTGAACAGAAGCGTGCAGAGTGTGTCCACCGGCCTGAAGCCCAGTTGTTGTGACGCCCCTTTGCTCATTCCGCAGTTCGGGCCGTCCACCACCCGCGACGCTCATTTCTCGCCAATCGTTGACGTTTTGAGCTCGGACGTCACTAATTTTTGGGCTTGAGCGGCCCAAAATGCCATTTGTGACGTGAAAACGCGGTACCGTCACAAAAAAAGACATTCGCTGACGGATTTCGAAACCATTAGTATCAAATCGGTGTTACTATCAATTCGGTTATGTGTTCACGATGGAATGATCTTGGGATCATAAAATCTATTATATTATTAAAACAACAAACAACCAACGGTGAAGATTTATCACTTTAAAAATATGATATATAAACGGCTGAGATTTTTTAACCACAAGTGCATAGATGTCCAGCTTCAACACGCTGATGCAGCCTTAAAATAAACGGACACTGATCCACGGCCCAATCTAGACGCATTACATTAGCACGTACCCTAACAACCAGCATATACGGATCAAATACTGTAGAGACTCCCGCACGGCGGCATTGCCGTATCCGTCGAGAAAGCTCAGTTGCATCGGCAAACCAATCGACATGGGGACGCCGCACGATTGATCAAAGGCACTTCGATCAAGATTGCAATCATTGACGGCACGACGGAAGAACAACGGATCAAAGGCACGCAATCAAATAGTTGCAGAAATTTTCAAGGTAACATATGCAATCTAGGCATGCATGCGGCTGGACACCAGCGGACCAAAGGCACATCATCAAATTTACGTAATAGCTGCAATCTTGAGGTAACCGATCCAATATGGTAACATATCCAAATTTGTAATCTTCAATTGTTCAGATTTTCCGCCTCATCAAATAGCAGCAATCTGGACATCTGGTAATAGATCCAATCTTTGCACGACATATCGAAGGAAGGCTGGCAGGCTCTCTTTGCATCGGCAGGCGGCCGCATAAGTCATACAGAGTATACAAAAATGGTCTTTCTGAATGCTGAGAAATTTGAGATATACTCCGATGTTTTTAAAAGATGCGATATGAAGAAAGAATTCGTATTTCCTGGCCGCTTCTTTGGGCGTACGAATCTGCATGGATTTCTCGGCCGCTTGCGACGTGCAGAGCTGAGTTGATTCCGTGCTTGCCCATCTGCATGGATTTCCTGGCCACTAGCGACTTGCATTGATGGATATGTAAAAACAGATTTATTTTAATTGGTCGTGCCATACGTTTCAGGAGTAAGGACACCTCACACCAGCATTGCCAACGTGCTTTGGTTCATATGGTTATCAATGAACCATTGAAGTCTTAACAACTTCCATCTGAACAAGTTGTTTCCACCGTGCAACAATACTATTATTTAGATTACTTTTTCTGATCAAAGTATCAAATTTCAGATGTACCTATTTTGAATAAAAAGAAGTATTAATTTTATTTCAAGGCAATAACTCTATATTTACATATTTAACAATGGACTAATTCTACTGTCTGGACTATTACTAAGATTCTCTTTCCTTTTGTTTTGCAGGGGGGTACAATACGAGCTACCAGATGGAACAATATGATTGGCACATATACATCAAGATCAATGAAAGCATGTATATGTTTTCAGCAACTTAAAATTGTAGAATGTACAAAATAAAGCCCAATCAGTAGTGAAATTAAGTTATCTTTAGCATACATCACGAAAGTAAAGTTGGGGAAGGGAGCATCTAATAAATTTTCTGATTATTCATCCTCCATAGCTCCAGACGATATACTGATAACAGTTTGAAAGAGCTACCATCGTTTTTGTGGTCCGGCCATGGGGGAGCCGTTGTGATATTTTTTCCCTAATACATCATCTCGGTCGCCTTGAACCAGCATAAGCATTTACAACAATGTGGAGCCAACGACTAGTGGTGCGTGGCGGGATAGAAGATAGATTTCACCGAGCGATGAGCACCGCCTGCACACCAGGAGACGTCCACACATTGCGGGTCGGAAGAAAGATTCACCCAAGAGATGAACTTCTAGCGGCTAAAGCCAATATCTTGAAACGTGGCCAAATCAGGTAATCCCATCAGGCAACTTTGATACATGTGAATTAGTCTGGGTAGATCTTCTCTTTGGTATACCTTTATTTGTCATGGCGTAAGGCTACTTGGCATGTGTGTATAGCATGAGCTTATCTTTTCGATGATTAGAGCTGGTGTTCATGCATATGACATGTGTGCATCTTTATAATGGCTGATACGTGCATACACAAGCATGGGGGACATAGTATGGATGTGTGTTTTGGCCTTATAAGTAGAAGAGTAAAATAGCTAAAAACTCATGAAATTTAGAAATACCACTCCTTATGTCGTGATGGAAAAGTATTCCCTGTTGTTTTGGGCTGAAAACCTGATTAATTGTAATTTTGTTCCAATTTTGTTAATGTGCAGCTGAATACCCATTGATTTGTTGGAATACCTATGTGATTGCATGTATGCTTATTGTGCATACATGTCTACACGTGTGGAATCATTGTTTGAATGCACCGTGCACTTTGTATGTGTGAATATATATATAAACATGGACGAGGTTCGACAGTTTCAACTGCATTGGACTACGACTTCAAAATTAACCTGCTAAGATTGAAACTTCACATCCACGCCCATATTATCCTGCAGCCACATTCTACCCGTACGAGCTCATAAATTGATAGTGGGGTGCTACTGAAACTAAATGGTGCTCCAACTGTCGCCTACATGATGTAAGGATGAATTGGATGTAAGGTGGTAAGATCGCTTCATGATAATAATGCAAGGATCAGATAGAGAGCATGGCAACAACAAAATCCTCCTGTTTGCAAAGATGTGGTGATGATGCAAAGTTTTCACCATTAAGTGCACTCTCAATCCGGGTCAAGAGATCTGGTACCTGAAGGTGAAGACTTGGACGAGGTGGTAGAGTCTAACATCCGCCGAATAGAATGATTGATTTTGATCTTCGTAGTAAGCAATATAATCCATCAGTTTCAGTTGAAACATGTACACGTCATATTAATGTTTTCGTGCCCTGCCCGGCCTGTTTGTCCGAAGAAGATGAGATATTAAGTCCCTTTTTAGTGGGGATAAAAATGAATGCTTATACAACTAAATATATCATTGATGCAAATACCCATCATTTATTTTATCGATTTTCTACATTGTTGTGTTCCTTGGATGCAAAATTATGTGTTAGCAAAATTATGTATTAGAGATTAGTTTGTAAGTACATCAAGCATGCTCTTTGTGAACATATTACATGTTCTTTTATTTTAGAATCACTACACCAATGATGCCGCTAAATTTCTTAATTAAAAATGTGTATGCTCAGAACATATTTTTTCCTGCCACTTCTGATTGCCATCTGTGCTCAAAACAGGCTCACGGTCCCAATATAATGAATGCTTCGTTGGTGGTTAAGCATTAGGAGCACTTGACAATAATTCCAGTATAGTCTTTTCCGGCGAAATATCTAAATTCTTCATATGGGTAAATACATTTAAAGAAATCATTTAACATAATGAAAACATAATGTTAGAGTAAAACTTAGCAATATGAGCAATGATTAGGGTGATATATAAACACCATGTTACAACATTTTCTATGAGAAGCATAGCACACATTTAGGCACTAATACGTCAAACTTTAGACAGATTTAAGATTCCTGTTAGGGGACTCAGTGGGTAATGCATCTACAATAGCGTCAATCATAAGGCAAAAGGAGGAAGAGAACACAATATTCACAATGAGGGTGGTTTTAGATTTAGTTCTAGGAAAAAAATTAAGCTAAATTGAAACTTCACACTACAGAAGCTAAAATATATACTGGAAGAATATGTGTGAAAAATATTCCAAACCTTTTCTTTTAATATGTACACATTTTATTGGATGGGGATTTATTTAGAGTACTATAATTCATAACCACATACATTCACATGGTGGTAAATAATAAAAAAATATCATAGAGTAAAGACCCATGATAAAACTCAAACCATTATCCACCCTAATAATACATCAAAAAATCTATCCGCGCAAGTGCGCGGGTGACCCTGCTAGTTGGTTACATAACAGGAGTCTTGGACTGGTAAGTCCGGGGCCCCACAAAGCTGGTATCCGAGCCATCCTGACTGTAGGAGACCTTAGTTAGCATGGACGTAAGTTAGGAAAATACTACTTTGGTAAAACTATTTACAAAACTTATTTTCCTAAATAACCAGAAGCTTAGCTTCTATCTTTCTTACCTCTTCAAAAAATTCTCATTCTTACTTCGCTCTCTGATTTCTAAAGACTTTGGAAACTTCTTACTCTACTATCTTATCCTCTTCCAAAAATAGATGTTGGACGATGTCCCCAACTCAGACTCGGATACTCGAAGGCGAAGATGGATCAACCCTTCAGGAAGTCTCAAGTATCTCCGACTGCAGCTACTGAAGATTGGATGCCAACTTAGCAATACACGTATAGGGATAATAAGAGCATGTCTTTGGTTGTCACCAAAGCCTGTCAAGGACTTGACCTTGTTCCTCTTTGGACTTGCACTTTTGCAGTCATCAAGGATCAAGTCCTCAGTTCATGACTAGTAATTTTAGGCCAGTCACAAGAAGTTGTCGACTTGGAGTACCTGAACAGCTACCCCTCTGAACCCCTCCGAAGACCTCACATCCCTAGGATGATGAGACCAAGCCATACGCAGATTCACCTCCGCCTCAACATCGACGACTCAACGCCAGACCTGCTTCACCACCACATGCACCGAGGATCCATGTTGCTGTCGATATTAAGCAAGATGAAGACATCTATGTCTCTGACTAACCCAAGCCTATAGGATGGATAGGACAAACTTAATTTCTTTTGATTGAGCTACCCCCACGTATCAGGCATTCCTGGGTACTTAAAATACCTCGTTTGGTTTTCATGATTGATTGTGGTTTTCTAAATTTGTTACTTGTGTGCTTGTGATTGCTTGTTGTGTGTATGCTTGTTTTGGCCTTTTGGCCCGAAAACCCCTTTTTGTGTGGTAACCCTGTCTAGGAACCCCCTAAGAGGTTTTCCTCATATCCGGTCAAAATTTTGGTAGAAAATATAACATTCACCTAACAAAGGTAACGAGAAACTCCAACTCTAACTTGGGTAACAACTAGATGCCACCCTGTTTTCCCGAAATACCCAACTTCAGTATGACATTGAACCCAAGGCCCCCTGCGATGCCAAGGAAGCGGAAGCCAATGCCTTCAATATGGACTGCAACCCTACGAGAAGATGAAGTCATACAATTTTTTCTAACCCTAGAGCTTGATCGCGCTAACTTTGAAGATTTCTTCTTAAAAACCACACCTTGGTGCACCATCCAACGATCCGAGTGAGCGATAGCATCAAAGCCAAGCTAACCTTCATGATCTATCTGGTCCTGATCAAATGAAGCGCCTGAAGACTCTTTGAGACTCAAGATTAGATGAAGATTACGCTCATTCCTTAACTAAGCAGTAAACATAGTGTGTGCCTCTTGAAGCTATGGACGGCACTTCGCCCCTGAAGATTCGTCGATGACTTCTTCAAAAGTGCCCAACATGACCCCATGTTTGTAGCTCTGAGTTTTCCCGAACCCCCGATGAACAAACTTCAGGGTGGAAGACTTCGTCTTCCACTAATTTTTTTTTAGCCAACTTTGAAAACCTTCAGCCTTTCTAAAGCACCGTTTGGATGCTCTAACCCTCCAAGATTCATGGACCCCTCAAAGATTGTCAGGAAGCTACAGTTCTAACACAGACATAGAGAAGTTAACCTCTTCACGAAGCTTTCCCTCGGCGAAAATCTACCGTGTCTCTCACAAGTTGAAGCTGTGATCTTCCGACAACGGCATGTCTACCAGAAGATGGAGTCTAACTTAAGTCAACCTATAAAACCCCTCTAGTCCTACGCTTAGTAATCTCGGGACGAGATAATTTTAAGGGTGGAAGGCCTATAACGCCCCAACTTTTGCAACCTCGTTTACATGTCTAGAGTGGAAAAATCAGGGGGAACAAAAACTTTTTCTAAATAGTTTGATGAGATGATTTGTGTTGATCTGCTTGTTAGGTGAATTACCTTGCGCTATTTGTTTCGATGAATTGCCTTGATCTCCTTGCTAGAAGATTGTCTTAAGCTACCTCAAAGCAAAACCCATCTAGAGGTAAAACCAGCTAGCAACTCACCAACTCAAATCCTTCCATTTGTGGAACCATGAATGCACCTACCTTGAGATCCTCCTTGTGATGCACTTTAGCTAACCCTATCATTTATTCAAGTATTAAACCCTAGACACCAACCTTGGAACAAACTCCAAATTTGGCTAAGTCCTAAAACTATTATCAGATTCAATTTTAGAGCCCACAACCTTATTTACCCCTTGTCATCTGAGACCATGCACTTGGCCTTAAACCTACCTTGTCATGTGAACTTCCTAAACCTACCAATGTGTAGCGGCCCAGGATAATACTCCTATTAGATTTTGCTTGTTCTTTTTCTTTTATGCATCATCATGGCATAAGCATCATCTCATCAGTGTTTTTAGCAAAATAAAATTATTTTTGTAAAACCTCCCTTGTCCTTTATTTTTGAAATAAACCCTAACCCCTCTCTTACTCCCTATTTTATAATTAAGCATTTTCAAAACAATTAAGGTTTGGAAATAAAATGTGTTTTGTTTTGATTACAAATAAATTAAATATTTTGTAAACTGGTTTTTGAATCTCACTCTCTTTTCTAATTCAAATTCAAAACAGAATTGAATCTATTTTCAAATGGTTTATTTAAAAAGGAAAAGAAAAAAACCTAACCCCTAACCCCTCTGGCCTGCTTCCTTCTTCACCTATGGCCCGACTCGGTCCAGCCCACATGGCAGCCCATCTCTTCTCCCTTGCCCGGCCTGCAGCGAACCGGTACGCCACCGCGTCGTTGTCGTCTTCCCCAGAGAGCACGCGAGCAGCGTGACGCACTGGTCCTCCACCACCACAACCACCGCGCCTCCCTCCTCCCCCTTTTAATCCTCTCCAGGCCTTCTCCAAACCCTAGCTTCCTTCTCTTCGTCCTCCCTCGCGCCGCCACACCATCTGCTGCTCCTTTTTCTCTTTCTCTGTAAGCAACCACCGAACGTCAACCACCGTGTCCGCCATGGAGCCGCCGCTACAGGTCCTCCCGCGACAAACCAAGGGCACCAGGAGAAGCGCCTCGATGTACTTGTTCTCCTGGCGGAAGGAATCGACCCGAGTCTTCCCGTATCGGCCACAAATTCGCCGATTCCTCGCTCGGGCCACCGCAGTTTTTCCTCAATTGCAGCCGGCGTAGCCCTTCTCCGGCGACCCCGACCACTCCTTCGAGTTCCTGGTACCTCCCTCTACCTCCTGGACATCCTCTCCTTCTCCTTTGCTTCCAGGTTCTTTCTCCCCTTGTTGATGCCGTAGCTGCCATCGCAGATCATCGCCGCCGCCGCTCTCCGGCGACCTCCTCCTAGCGGCGCCGCCTCCAGATGGTACGCGCCGACGAGGCGAGCCTGGCGCGCCCTCTTGCTCTCCCTGGAACCCTCGCAGACGTCCGCCCGCGCGAGGCCGTGTCGCGGTGATCACCGCCTCTGGAACGCGCGTGGCATCTCCCCTGCTGTGCAAGGTTCGCCACGTCGTCCGCCGCGTGGCCTCCACGTCGGACCCCTGGCCCCACCCGTCAATCTCAGCGGCTAGCCAGCCCTCGGTGAGAAAGCCCACTCCCAGATCCAGATCTGCACTTTTGCAAATCGCCCCCTGGCAGTTCTGTTCTCTTAACCCGCCGTCCTCCCCTCTATCAGTTTTATGAAAACCCCCTGGAATGTTTGCTAATGAACCCGGGGTCCTCCCCCCCGTATGAAATGTTTTCTGGGTCCTTTTTCTAATTTAATAAAACCTATTTTTTTATTTTAAATGATAAAAACCATTATGCTAATAACTTTTAATTGGTAACTCGAAATTAAAAGTGTTATATATGAAAATTGTTCAGAAAAACATAAGGAACATTAATATGCCATCCATTCATCTGTTTGCATCTCACATCATGTTGCGGCGGGATAGTTTGTGCATTTCACCTCACATATATGCGGAGTATTTCGGACACCGACTAAGGTTTTCCCGCTCCGTTTAATATTGAAGTAGCTCACCCTTGCCTTGTGTTGTCATGCTAATCAACATTTAATTTGCGGGTAGGTAAACAAGTTGAACCTAATAATTGTTTGTCCGGGTTTCGATCCCGCTTAATTTGGATAATTGCATTGCACCATCTTGCCATGTCATGCATATCATCTTTCTCATGCCGATTCTTCTTTATCCGTAGTAGTAAGACTTGCATACATTGTGTGTTCCAGCATTTGCTTCTTCCCGGATAGGATCGCGAAGTGGTGTTGTGAGATACGACAAGTTCTCCGGATGTTCCTCGGCAAGCTTTAACAGGCAAGCATTTCCCCTATACTTCTGCCCCTGCAGAAGTCACTCACCTATTTTTTTTGCCTTCTCCCTCATGCTAGCTTTAAGTTGCGTTCTTGTCACGTGTCCCTTCCACTTGTTACCTCAAGCAGCCTATATTGCCTCCACCAACCTCCTACAGCTGTTGTTTGGTTATCGGGTCTGCCTTGCGAGTCGTAGTGCATGCTAGTGATGTTTATATCTCGTTACCGCTAATGCTATCTTATCGGGTTATCTGTTGGGGAACATGACACATGGTTTATGGATATATCTGTTGAGGGTATCATGATTACTTGTTAATAGTTGTTAGCGGAGACATCGGTGGGTCAGCTGATCGTTTTGTGACGGCTCACTTGTGTTTCCATGAAACCTAGGACCCCGAGTTATTGTTATCTGTTCCGAAGCTGAGCGCTCTAACCACACGTGGGTATGTTTCTGGGTCTCCCCTCGACCACTGCCGGAATCTACAGCTTTGTCCAGTGGCCACAACTAGTTTGCAATGTTTTACCATTTGTTGTTGCGTGCATGCCAGCCTGTTACTTATTTATTTTGGGAAGCCCCTGGGTGCCTTGTATCCCTTGTTTCTGGTATGCACGTATAGGTCGCGGAGCCGCTGCGAAGTGGTTTATCGCCCCAGTGTGTGTTTAAACCACCTAGTACGCTGTCGCAAACAGCTAGGTCCGCTTCGGAGATACGGCCGGACTTCGATACGGGTTCAACTTAGTTAGGTGGCTTCCTGGACATTGTTGTCGTGAAGTAGAGTGAGAGTCGTGATATCCACCTGTCGCAAGTGGGTTGATCGTGCGTGTGGGCACATTTGGGCACCCCTGCAAGGTTACATCTTATCGATAAGCCGTGTCCGCGGTTATGGACGACTTGGAGCTGTATGACTCGACCATAGACAACTTACACATGTTGTTTCAATACTATTAACTTGCATAGTAAGATAGAACAACTTAAATAATAACTGGTTAAAACTTGACAACCGTGTGAGTGCCCTTGTAAGTACTTCCTTGCGAGGGGGGAACGCATCGGCTGTGTTATGTTTGCAGAGTATAGAACTGTTAGTTGTGCGCTCTCTCACCCTCTCTGATAGACGACTGTTATAGAGTGTCTCTATAGATTTTTAGTGCTTGCGCGCTGCCGCTTAACCCCACCATATTGCCTATGACGTTCCTCTTGCGTCCTCTAAGTCCCCTGCGTGCCTCAAGTACAAAGGACGACTGGTTGACGAATGCTTATACGTCTTGAAGTCTTGTTAAGTACGAACCCGTACTTATTGCTGCTTCTACGGGACATAACCGGGCAGGTATGAAGATCGGTACGATGAAGAACGACGCTAGCAAGGTTACCCCTCCGGCTTGGCCTAGGCAGGGTTATGGACGCCACTGGTTATCTTCAGGACTCTTAGTCCAAATTTGTATCTTGTCCGTAC
Source organism: Lolium rigidum (assembly GCF_022539505.1). Taxonomy (NCBI): domain Eukaryota; kingdom Viridiplantae; phylum Streptophyta; class Magnoliopsida; order Poales; family Poaceae; genus Lolium; species Lolium rigidum. Next base: position 15,370 of record NW_025901463.1, read on the forward strand.
TCGGACGTATTTGATCTTCTGTATGATTTGGATCTTTGTATGTATCTATTTGTATCTTGACTCGTTGGAGTCGTTGTTATAATATATCTGTTCTTGTGGGCTCTATTGTAATCCTATTGTAATGTTACTGCTCGTGATTGATTCCACCCGCATCGCGTGCATGCTTCGGCGTGTACGAGGCGCTTGGTGGTGCGTCTCCTAAAATCGATATCGTGCGGATTTCGGCGAGTTCGCTGGGATCCTCATGGTACCGGTTTTGGGGCGTCACAAGTTGGTATCAGAGCCTCAGGTTGACGATACCCCACTAGTCCAGCCTGTAGGATAACCTTGGCAACGGACGTTGTTGTGTCTAGTGTCAAAACTATTTTTTCTGAAAACTCGTTGGATAGATCTGATTAGTTCTGTTTTTCTCCTTATCTATATTCTTTCTCCTCTTACCTTTGCGAGTTTTGAGTCTTCTCTCTTATCTGCTTCTTCGAGTCTTAGAATTCCACGCGGGTTGGACGATCTTTGCCCCTCACCTATTAGGTCCGATCTTCGGAGGATCCGATAGAAGTGCATCATCAACATCGGAACACCGACTTCTTGTTGGTGGTGTCGACCGTTCTACATGGAGCAACAATTCTTGTTAGTGGTGTCGAGAAAATCAACAGTTCGCCAGAAGAAGGTTCCACCTCAAGGTCGGGTGATTGTCAACATGGTACAAGAAGACTCGATAGTTTAAACAACTTCCCCTTGGCTTGACGTGGAACCTCGGGGCGAGGTTCCTTGTTAGTGGTGTCGATTGTAGCGGCCCAGGATAATACTCCTATTAGATTTTGCTTGTTCTTTTTCTTTTATGCATCATCATGGCATAAGCATCATCTCATCAGTGTTTTTAGCAAAATAAAATTATTTTTGTAAAACCTCCCTTGTCCTTTATTTTTGAAATAAACCCTAACCCCTCTCTTACTCCCTATTTTATAATTAAGCATTTTCAAAACAATTAAGGTTTGGAAATAAAATGTGTTTTGTTTTTATTACAAATAAATTAAATATTTTGTAAACTGGTTTTTGAATCTCACTCTCTTTTCTAATTCAAATTCAAAACAGAATTGAATCTATTTTCAAATGGTTTATTTAAAAAGGAAAAGAAAAAAAACCTAACACCTAACCCCTCTGGCCTGCTTCCTTCTTCACCTCTGGCCCGACTCGGTCCAGCCCACCTGGCAGCCCATCTCTTCTCCCTTGCCCGGCCTGCAGCGAACCGGTACGCCACCGCGTCGTTGTCGTCTTCCCCAGAGAGCACGCGAGCAGCGTGACGCACTGGTCCTCCACCACCACAACCACCGCGCCTCCCTCCTCCCCTTTTTAATCCTCTCCAGGCCTTCTCCAAACCCTAGCTTCCCTCTCTTCGTCCTCCCTCGCGCCGCCACACCATCTGCTGCTCCTTTTTCTCTTTCTCTGTAAGCAACCACCGAACGTCAACCACCGTGTCCGCCATGGAGCCGCCGCTACAGGTCCTCCCTCGACAAACCAAGGGCACCAGGAGAAGCGCCTCGATGTACTTGTTCTCCTGGCGGAAGGAATCGACCCGAGTCTTCCCGTATCAGCCACAAATTCGCCGATTCCTCGCTCGGGCCACCGTAGTTTTTCGTCAATTGCGGACGGCGTAGCCCTTCTCCGGCGACCCCGACCACTCCTTCGTGTTCCTGGTACCTCCCTCTACCTCCTGGACATCCTCTCCTTCTCCTTTGCTTCCAGGTTCTTTCTCCCCTTGTTGATGCCGTAGCTGCCATCGCAGATAATCGCCGCCGCCGCTCTCCGGCGACCTCCTCCTAGCGGCGCCGCCTCCAGATGGTACGCGCCGACGAGGCGAGCCTGGCGCGCCCTCTTCCTCTCCCTGGAACCCTTGCAGACGTCCGCCCGCGCGAGGCCCTGTCGCGGTGATCACCGCCTCTGGAACGCGCGTGGCTTCTCCCCTGCTGTGCAAGGTTCGCCACGTCGTCCGCCGCGTGGCCTCCACGTCGGACCCCTGGCCCCACCCGTCAATTTCAGCGGCTAGCCAGCCCTCGGTGAGAAAGCCCACTCCCAGATCCAGATCTGCACTTTTGCAAATCGCCGCCTGGCAGTTCTGTTCTCTTAACCCGCCGTCCTCCCCTCTATCAGTTTTATGAAAACCTCCTGGAATGTTTGCTAATGAACCCGGGGTCCTCCCCCCGTATGAAATGTTTTCTGGGTCCTTTTTCTAATTTAATAAAACCTATTTTATTTATTTTAAATGATAAAAACCATTATGCTAATAACTTTTAATTGGTAACTCGAAATTAAAAGTGTTATATATGAAAATTGTTTAGAAAAACATAAGGAACATTAATATGCCATCCATTCATCTGTTTGCATCTCACATCATGTCGCGGCGGGATAGTTTGTGCATTTCACCTCACATATATGCGGAGTATTTCGGACACCGACTAAGGTTTTCCCGCTCCGTTTAATATTGAAGTAGCTCACCCTTGCCTTGTGTTGTCATGCTAATCAACATTTAATTTGCGGGTAGGTAAACAACTTGAACCTAATAATTGTTTGTCCGGGTTTCGATCCCGCTTAATTTGGATAATTGCATTGCACCATCTTGCCATGTCATGCATATCATCTTTCTCATGCCGATTCTTCTTTATCCGTAGTAGTAAGACTTGCGTACATTGTGTGTTCCAGCATTTGCTTCTTCCCGGATAGGATCGCGAAGTGGTGTTGTGAGATACGACAAGTTCTCCAGATGTTCCTCGGCAAGCTTTAACAGGCAAGCATTTCCCCTATACTTCTGCCCCTGCAGAAGTCACTCACCTATTTTTTTTGCCTTCTCCCTCATGCTAGCTTTAAGTTGCGTTCTTGTCACATGTCCTTCCACTTGTTACCTCAAGCAGCCTATATTGCCTCCACCAACCTCCTACAGCTGTTGTTTGGTTATCGGGTCTGCCTTGCGAGTCGTAGTGCATGCTAGTGATGTTTATATCTCGTTACCGCTAATGCTATCTTATCGGGTTATCTGTTGGGGAACATGACACATGGTTTATGGATATATCTGTTGAGGGTATCATGATTACTTGTTAATAGTTTTTAGCGGAGACATTGGTGGGTCAGCTGATCGTTTTGTGACGGCTCACTTGTGTTTCCATGAAACATAGGACCCCGAGTTCTTGTTATCTGTTCCGAGACTGAGCGCTCTAACCACACGTGGGTATGTTTCTGGGTCTCCCCTCGACCACTGCCGGAATCTACAGCTTTGTCCAGTGGCCACAACTAGTTTGCAATGTTTTACCATTTGTTGTTGCGTGCATGCCAGCATGTTACTTATTTATTTTGGGAAGCCCCTGGGTGCCTTGTATCCCTTGTTTCTGGTATGCACGTATAGGTCGCGGAGCCGCTGCGAAGTGGTTTATCGCCCCAGTGTGTGTTTAAACCACCTAGTACGCTGTCGCAAACAGCTAGGTCCGCTTCGGAGATACGACCGGACTTCGATACGGGTTCAACTTAGTTAGGTGGCTTCCTGGACATTGTTGTCGTGAAGGAGAGTGAGAGTCGTGATATCCACCTGTCGCAAGTGGGTTGATCGTGCGTGTGGGCACATTTGGGCACCCCTGCAAGGTTACATCTTATCGATAAGCCGTGTCCGCGGTTATGGACGACTTGGAGCTGTATGACTCGACCATAGACAACTTACACATGTTGTTTCAATACTATTAACTTGCATAGTAAGATAGAACAACTTAAATAATAACTGGTTAAAACTTGACAACCGTGTGAGTGCCCTTGTAAGTACTTCCTTGCGAGGGGGAAACGCATCGGCTGTGTTATGTTTGCAGAGTATAGAACTGTTAGTTGTGCGCTCTCTCACCCTCTCTGATAGACGACTGTTGTAGAGTGTCTCTATAGATTTTTAGTGCTTGCGCGCTGCCGCTTAACCCCACCATATTGCCTATGACGTTCCTCTTGCGTCCTCTAAGTCCCCTGCGTGCCTCAAGTACAAAGGACGACTGGTTGACGAATGCTTATACGTCTTGAAGTCTTGTTAAGTACGAACCCGTACTTATTGCTGCTTCTACGGGACATAACCGGGCAGGTATGAAGATCGGTACGATGAAGAACGACGCTAGCAAGGTTACCCTTCCGGCTTGGCCTGGGCAGGGTTATGGACGCCACTGGTTATCTTCAGGACTCTTAGTCCAAATTTGTATCTTGTCCGTACTCGGACGTATTTGATCTTCTGTATGATTTGGATCTTTGTATGTATCTATTTGTATCTTGACTCGTTGGAGTCGTTGTTATAATATATCTGTTCTTGTGGGCTCTATTGTAATCCTGTTGTAATGTTACTGCTCGTGATTGATTCCACCCGCATCGCGTGCATGCTTCGGCGTGTACGAGGCGCTTGGTGGTGCGTCTCCTAAAATCGATATCGTGCGGATTTCGGCGAGTTCGCTGGGATACTCATGGTACCGGTTTTGGGGCGTCACACAATGCCCTTGACCAGATCAATTATCTACCCTCTTAGTCTTGATGGTTTTAACGCCAAGTCAATAATCTATTTTTGGCACTCATAAAAGATTCAATCTTTGGCAGTTGATCTTTAAGCACCCACAACTGTTATAGGTGAACTCAATGCTTGAATCTCATATATTGAACTCCCACATCTTGCATGTCTCATGCTATCCTCATAACCCATATTTTCCAGTTGATATTGTGCCCTATCCAGAGTTTTAGCTCTAGATCCCCCTTCTCCACTTTTACCTCTTGTTTTGTTTTCATCCAAATTTAATCTTCACAAAACCAAGAGTGGAAATGATGGCTACATTATGTAGTAATCATGTACCCTTGATAAAATACTTTTCCAAAATTATTATTTCATACGTCAAGTTATTTCTATTTTCTTTTAGAGAATCCCCAAAACCCTATTATAGTTTCTTCTCTGTTTTAACTACAAAACTATCCCTAGTTTTTAACAAATATTTTTAAAGTATTTTCCTCTATAAAAATAGTAAATGTGGGTGATCCTTTATATCACCTTAGTTCCACCCAAAATTATTTCAAATTATTTGCTTTATTCCATTTTCCCTCTTTAACAAAATATGTGGGATTGGCAACTATGCCATTTCTTACGTTTTGTTGCTTGCTTTAAATTTGAGGAACTTCTTCTTTGCTAGTTAATCAAGTGGAACGTTCAAAATACCATCTTGATTTTCTCAAATCCTCAAAATCATTCATAGCCATAGGCATAGAGAGTGATGCAAACAATTGTGAAATAAATCCAAAAGTTTAATGACAACCCTTGGACACCTAATGCACCCCTCTGAATCATCCATCACCCTTTCCTTGCTCACCAAACCTTGATTTTGTGAAATGGTCATTTGACTTTTCGTATGATCACTTTCCCTTCCCACATCTTTATCCAAATTTTTATCCAAATCTCTCTAGCAATTCTTCATTAACCTAACCTCCATTTGGGCCACCACCTAACTAGCCTAGTTGACCTATGGGAGCACTTGGTGAGCCATTTTGGCTTGCCAAATGAAGGTGGCCGGCCATGCCATCCTCCCTTCTCTTCTCCCTCTCTCCCCTTATTTTATTTAATCACCACTATTCCATCACATGGTCTCTCCAACTCATTTCTAAAATCATCAAAACCCACCTAGTGAACCAACTATCACCAGCACCACAATAAATCTAACCGACCTTGCCTGGTGGACGTTTGTGTTGTCCTTAGTAGCTTGGCGTGGTGTTGATGCCGGCCATGCCATGCATGATACTATTGTGCCATCTCTCTCTCTTACTTCCTCTAGCTAGTAGAAACCCACGACACTGACCCCACATGCACCTCTACCACGACCGGACAGCCTCTGTAGCTGACCCAAGACCCCTCCCTTTCTCCTTTCTTCCCGAAGCCTGAGACCTTGGAAGCATGCAGCTCCATCTCCCCTCTATGCCTTCCACGACAAGCAAACGTTGGTCCTAGCCTCCCCGCACCCCACTAACTATCCCAGACACCTCCTCTTTTGCCCTTCCCCGCTAACCCGAGCCAGCCACCCCCAACCAACCACGCACGTGTCACCCCGGAGCACTTCCTTGCTGCTCACCTCACACCCACTCCTTGTGCCCAAAAACTGTGCTCTGTGGTCAAGAAGGGCACGAGATCCCCCTGGACACGCTCCCGACCCACATCTCGCCTTAGCCTACACGCCCGCGACCTCATTGTCCACTTGCATTTCGTCGAGCATCTGGCGGGCCGACATGACTCCTCTCTATCCCTTTGATTCTCCCCGCCCCTGGATGGACACTACCCTCCAACGATGGCCGCCGTACCCTATAGACACCGCAACACCGCCTAGCTCAGCCAGTAGCAAGCTCCCTCTCACCCTCACTTACGGTGCCCGCTCCCGGTTCACCGTACACCGGTGCCCTCATGTTATAGCCTTGGAGCACCCCTCTCTTCCCCACTTCCTCACCAGACTCGCCACCACATTCTCACCACACCCCTCCATACTCTCCAGAGCGGAGAGAGGCTCAGTCACCGCCTGCTGCTCGAGCGAGTGCTCGACATCTGTGGCAAAGCGGTGAAGGCTGCCATTGGACTACACCTCCTCTTCCCTCACTCTCTGTACCACCCAACGCGCCTATCCATGTTGTTACTAATGCACCTCCTCCCTCTGTCTAGGTTGCTCGACAACCGCTGGCCGTTGTTCATGCAGGCGCCGGTGAGCCCGTCTGCGGCGGCGTCTAGGAGCATGTCCACCGGAGCCGGAGCTGATGCTGCACCGCCTCGAGCCGCCGCGACCTCCACGACCCCTCTGCTTCATCCCCGACCAACCCTTGGTGAGAACCGCGCGCCCCAGTAGCTAGGGTTTTGCCCCTGTCGACATGCGCGTCGCGTCCAGGAAGAACCAGCAGGCACTGTTGGATCCAGATCCCACAGTTGCATGTGGAGTTCCCCTGGGTCCCGCGCATGCTGATGCGGACGATCTCGTCGTCACACGTTCAAACCATCCTCCCGCGTGCCTGCGGCAGACACGGGCCGGATCTGGCCATGCCAAGGATTTCGGCCCACTTTCCTTCCTCTTTATTTTCGAAAATATTACCCTAGTAGATCTGCTTTAGATTCTAATTCACTAAAAATTACTCACCCTTGCAAATCAGTTGGTTCAAATTTCTTTGTGTTTCTAAACAAGTTCCTAACCACCAAGTGTTGCATGTTCTGTCATGAATATTTACTGTTAATTGTTTTCCTGAAATGATGCTATTGAAGTATTTAATTTATTGAGGTAGTTGCGTAAATCCTCTTGAATGAACCCAATTTTTTTGTAAAGTACTCCTCAGTAGATTTATTTGGTACACGTCACACATGCAGGAGCTTCATAAATCTTGTTTGTTTAATAAAACTATATCTAGCTAGTGAGCCCTTTCTTGATTTTTGGTTTGCAAAATATAAAGGTTTGTGCAGCAAAACCAAGTGCATCTGGTAGATATCCTGTTAGGGTATGTCTAGGTCAAGGGAATTATTTTTGTGACTTAAATTTTATTTCTAGAATTTTCGAAACCAAAATAGATCCCTTTTTAGTAAAAAAATTGTGGTAATTATTTTATAGCTCAGAAAAATGCCAAATCAATTTTTGTGGATCACAATTTTCAGTACCTATCCATTGGTATGTTTGTTTCTGGTTTGATATGCCCTGATACCTGTGTGCTTTGAAATAGGGTTGCTCTAGTTTCTGCGTTGTTTAATTGTTTAAAAATATTTGAAAACTTATTTCTGCATGATCCTAGTGCAAGTGTGTTCGACATGTTAATAGCTTCCAGTAGGTATGCTGCATATATTTTTGTGAGCCACAGAAAGATTTAGACCATTTATTTGGTCCCTAAGTCATTTCTGGCTTTATAAAAATCATATCTATTGTTTTAAAAACACAAATTGAGTGAATCCATTTTTGTAGCTTTATAAAATCAAGATTTACTCTCTGTGATTTTACAAATTTTTGTGTGCATTGTTCTAGAGTGGCTTGTTAATGTGGTGTTGTTGCTTATTTTACCCTAGGGAAATTGAGTTGTTTTTGTTTATAATGTTTGGTAATGAACCTTGGCACCAGATCCCTTCTGGTGGTTTCCAAAAGTAATTACCTACCAACACATGTGTGGATTATATCTTGGTGTGAGTCAGAGCCTTTTCAGTTAATAAGTGTTATGTTAAGGCCTTTTCTAGTAACGGTACAACTAGTCCTTTTATAAATAAAATGACTCTCTTTCCCTAGGTGCTATTTGTTTGAAATGTTCAATGTCTTTTATTGAGTTATTCAATATTGTTTTTGTATGAGTGGTTGATGCTATGGCTATGTGTTGATTGTTCTCCTTTTATTTTGCGACGTTAGAAGTGAACACCATCAGAGAAGAATGAGAGGATCATGGTGAAGTTTTCGAAGAGGAAGGAAGAGTAGACGATTTGTGAAGATGAAGTTCACGCACAAATAGCCAACCAAGGCAAGCCACCTCTTGATGCATATCTCACCCTAAATTATATTGCTCTTGCATTATTAGTTGTTTTATAAAATTCCATAGTTTATTTACTTATGTAGGTAGTTATCGCCACCCGAAGTTTTATTATTCCACCCTTAGGGTGCAGCCCTCCTTGGTACCTGATGCGTGTAGTTGACACGTCCGTTGGGAACCCCAAGAGGAAGGTGTGATGCGCACAGCGGCAAGTTTCCCTCAGTAAGAAACCAAGGTTTAATCGAACCAGTAGGAGTCAAGAAGCACGTTGAAGGTTGATGGCGACGGGATGTAGTGTGGCGCAACACCAGAGATTCCGGCGCCAACGTGGAACCTGCACAACACAACCAAAGTACTTTGCCCCAACGAAACAGTGAGGTTGTCAATCTCACCGGCTTGCTGTAACAAAGGGTTAACCGTATTGTGTGGAAGATGATTGTTTGCGAGAGAAAACAAGTAAAACAAGTATTGCAGCAGATTTGTATTTCAGTATTAAAAGAATGGACCGGGGTCCACAGTTCACTAGAGGTGTCTCTCCCATAAGATAAAAGCATGTTGGGTGAACAAATTACAGTCGGGCAATTGACAAATAGAGAGGGCATAACAATGCACATACATGACATGATAAGTATAGTGAGATTTAATTGGGCATTACGACAAAGTACATAGACCGCCATCCAACCGCATCTATGCCTAAAAAGTCCACCTTCAGGTTATCATCCAAACCCCTCCAAGTATTAAGTTGATAACAACGGACAATTGCATTAAGTATGGTGCGTAATGTAATCAACAACTACATCCTCGGACATAGCGCCAATGTTTTATCCCTAGTGGCAACAGACACAACACAACCTTAGAACTTTCGTCACTCGTCCCAGGTGTCAATGCCGGCATGAACCCACTATCGAGCATAAATACTCCCTCTTGGAGTTAAAAGCAAAAACTTGGCCAGAGCCTCTACTAGTAACGGAGAGCATGCAAGATCATAAACAACACATATGTAATAACTTGATAATTAACATGACATGGTATTTTCTATCCATCGGATCCCGACAAACACAACATAGAGTATTACAAATAGATGATCTTGATCATGTTAGGCAGCTCACAAGATCCAACAATGAAGCACAATGAGGAGAAGACAACCATCTAGCTACTGCTATGGACCCATAGTCCAGGGGTGAACTACTCACTCATCACTCCGGAGGCGACCATGGCGGTGTAGAGTCCTCCGGGAGATGAATCCCCTCTCCGGCAGGGTGCCGGAGGAGATCTCCGGAATCCCCCGAGATGGGATCGGCGGCGGCGGCGTCTCAGTAAGGTTTTCCGTATCGTGGTTTTTCGCATCAGGGGTTTCGCGATGGAGGCTTTAAGTAGGCGGAAGGGCAGAGTCGGGGGCCTGACGAGGGGCCCACACCATAGGGCGGCGCGGGCCCCTCCTTGGCCGCACCACCTTGTGGTGTCGCCACCTCGTGGCCCCACTTCGTATGTTCTTCGGTCTTCTGGAAGCTCCGTGGAAAAATAGGCCCCTGGGTCTTCGTTTCGTCCAATTCCGAGAATATTTCGTTACTAGGATTTCGAAACCAAAAACAGCAGTAAAACGAGAACCGGCACTTCGGCATCTTGTTAATAGGTTAGTTCCGGAAAATGCACGAATATGACATAAAGTGTGCATAAAACATGTAGGTATCATCAATAATATGGCATAGAACATAAGAAATTATCGATACGTCAGAGACGTATCAAGCATCCCCAAGCTTAGTTCTACTCGTCCCGAGCAGGTAAAACGATAACAAAGATAATTTCTGAAGTGATATGCCATCATAACTTTGATCATACTATTTGTAAACATATGTAGTGAATGCAGCGATCAAAACAATGGTAATGACATGAGTAAACAAGTGAATCATAAAGCAAAGACTTTTCATGAATAGTACTTCAAGACAAGCATCAATAAGCCTTGCATAAGAGTTTACTCATAAAGCAATAAATCAAAGTAAAGGTATTGAAGCAACACAAAGGAAGATTAAGTTTCAGCGGTTGCTTTCAACTTGTAACATGTATAACTCATGGATAATTGTCAACATAGAGTAATATAACAAGTACAATATGCAAGTATGTAGGAATCAATGCACAATTCACACAAGTGTTTGCTTCTTGAGGTGGAGAGAAATAGGTGAACTGACTCAACATAAAAGTAAAGAGAATGGTCCTTCAAAGAGGAAAGCATCGATTGCTATATTTGTGCTAGAGCTTTTATTTTGAAAACATGAAACAATTTTGTCAACGGTAGTAATAAAGCATATGAGTTATGTACATTATATCTTACAAGTTGCAAGTCTCATGCATAGTATACTAATAGTGCCCGCACCTTGTCCTAATTAACTTGGACTACCGGATCTTTGCAATGCACATGTTTTGACCAAGTGTCACAATGGGATACCTCCATGCCGCCTGTACAAAGGTCTAAGGAGAAAACTCGCATTTTGGATTTCTCGCTTTTGATTATTCTCAACTTAGACATCCATACCGGGACAACATGGACAACAGATAATGGACTCCTCTTTAATGCATAAGCATGTGGCAACAATTATTATTCTCATATGAGATTGAGGATATATGTCCAAAACTGAAACTTCCACCATGAATCATGGCTTTAGTTAGCGGCCCAATGTTCTTCTCTAACAATATGCATGCTCCAACCATTAAGGTGGTAGATCTCTCTTACTTTAGACAAGACGGACATGCATAGCAACTCACATGATATCCAACAAAGAATAGTTGATGGCGTCCCCAAAAACATGGTTATCGCACAACAAGCAACTTAATAAGAGATAAAGTGCATAAGTACATATTCAATACCACAATAGTTTTTAAGCTATTTGTCCCATGAGCTATATATTGTAAAGTTGAATGATGGAATTTTAAAGGTAGCACTCAAGCAATTTACTTTGGAATGGCGGATAAATACCATGTAGTAGGTAGGTATGGTGGACACAAATGGCATAGTGGTTGGCTCAAGGATTTTGGATGCATGAGAAGTATTCCCTCTCGATACAAGGTTTAGGCTAGCAAGGTTATTTGAAACAAACACAAGGATGAACGAGTACAACAAAACTCACATAAAAGACATATTGTAAACATTATAAGACTCCATACCGTCTTCCTTGTTGTTCAAAACTCAATACTAGATGTTATCTAGACTCTAGAGAAACCAAATATGCAAACCAAATTAGCAAGCTCTAAGTATTTCTTCATTAATGGGTGCAAAGTATATGATGCAAGAGCTTAAACATGAGCACAACAATTGCCAAGTATCAAATTATCCAAGACATTTTAGAGTTACTACATGTAGCATTTTCCAATTCCAACCATATAACAATTTAACGAAGAAGAAACTTCGCCATGAATACTATGAGTAGAGCCTAAGGACATATTTGTCCATATGCTACAGCGGAGCGTGTCTCTCTCCCATAAAGTGAATGCTAGGATCCATTTTATTCAAACAAAACAAAAAAACAAAAACAAACCGACGCTCCAAGCAAAGTACATAAGATGTGACGGAATAAAAATATAGTTTCAGGGGAGGAACCTGATAATGTTGTCGATGAAGAAGGGGATGCCTTGGGTATCCCCAAGCTTAGACGCTTGAGTCTTCTTAGAATATGCAGGGGTGAACCACCGGGGCATCCCCAAGCTTAGAGCTTTCACTCTCCTTGATCATATTGCATCATACTCCTCTCTTGATCCTTGAAAACTTCCTCCACACCAAACTCGAAACAACTCATTAGAGGGTTAGTGCATAATAAAAATTCACATGTTCAGAGGTGACACAATCATTCTTAACACTTCTGGACATTGCATAAAGCTACTGGACATTAGTGGATCAAAGAAATTCTTCCAACATAGCAAAAGAGGCAATGCGAAATAAAAGACAGAATCTGTCAAAACAGAACAGTCCGTAAAGATGGATTTTATTAGGCCACCAGATTTGCTCAAACTAAAATGCTCAAATTGAATGAAAGTTGCGTACATATCTGAGGATCATGCTCGTAAATTGTCTTAATTTTCTGAGCTACCTACAGGGAGATAGACCCAGATTCGTGACAGCAAAGAAATCTGGAACTGCGCAGTAATCCAAATCTAGTACTTACTTTTCTATCAAAGACTTTACTTGGCACAACAAAACATAAAACTAAGATAAGGAGAGGTTGCTACAGTAGTAAACAACTTCCAAGACACAAATATAAAACAAAAATACTGGAGTAAAAACATGGGTTATCTCCCAAGAAGTTCTTTCTTTATAGCCATTAAGATGGGCTCAGCAGTTTTAATGATGCACTCGCAAGAAATAGTATTTGAAGCAAAAGAGAGCATCAAGAGGCAAATTCAAAACACATTTAAGTCTAAAATGCTTCCTATGCATAGGAATCTTGTAAATAAACAAGTTCATGAAGAGCAAAGTAACAAGCATAGGAAGATAAAACAAGTGTAGCTTCAAAAATTTCAGCACATAGAGAGGTGTTTTAGTAACATGAAAATTTCTACAACCATATTTTCCTCTCTCATAATAATTTTCAGTAGCATCATGAGCAAACTCAACAATGTAACTATCACATAAAGCATTCTTATCATGAGTCTCATGCATAAAATTATTACTCTCCACGTAAGCATAATCAATTTTATTAGTTGTAGTGGGAGCAAATTCAACAAAGTGGCTATCATCATATATAGGAGGCATATTGTAATTATAAAAGAAAATTTTCTCCTCAATGCTTGGGGGACTAAAAAGATCATGCTCATCGAGCCAGCTTCCCCAAGCTTAGAATTTTCCATAGCATTAGCAACAATGGTGTTCAAAGCATCCATAGTAATAACATTCCCATTAGCATGCATATAAAGTTCCATGGGTTTTTTAATTCTCTCTTCAAACACATCATGTCCTAATTCAAGATAAAGTTCATAAAGATCTCTCATATTTTTGTTGTTTTCCATTATGCTTAACTAGTGAAATAAAAACATGCATGATATTAAGTAAAGTAAAACAAGTAACTAATTTTTTTGTGTTTTGATTTAGTGCAGCAAACAAAGTAGTAAATAAAATAAAGCAAGACAAAAACAAAGTAAAGAGATTGAGAAGTGGAGACTCCCCTTGCAGCGTGTCTTGATCTCCCCGGCAACGGCGCCAGAAATTTGCTTGAGGCGTGTAGTTGACACGTCCGTTGGGAACCCCAAGAGGAAGGTGTGATGCGCACAGCGGCAAGTTTCCTCGTAAGAAACCAAGGTTTAATCGAACCGTAGGAGTCAAGAAGCACGTTGAAGGTTGATGGCGACGGGATGTAGTGCGGCGCAACACCGGAGATTCCGGCGCCAATGTGGAACCCGCACAACACAACCAAAGTACTTTGCCCCAACGAAACAGTGAGGTTGTCAATCTCACCGGCTTGCTGTAACAAAGGGTTAACCGTATTGTGTGGAAGATGATTGTTTGCGAGAGAAAACAAGTAAAACAAGTATTGCAGCAGATTTGTATTTCAGTATTAAAAGAATGGACCGGGGTCCACAGTTCACTAGAGGTGTCTCTCCCATAAGATAAAAGCATGTTGGGTGAACAAATTACGGTTGGGCAATTGACAAATAGAGAGGGCATAACAATGCACATACATGACATGATAAGTATAGTGAGATTTAATTGGGCATTACGACAAAGTACATAGACCGCCATCCAACTCGCATCTATGCCTAAAAAGTCCACCTTCGAAGTTATCATCCGAACCCCTCCGGTATTAAGTTGCTAACAACGGACAATTGCATTAAGTATGGTGCGTAATGTAATCAACAACTACATCCTCGGACATAGCGCCAATGTTTTATCCCTAGTGGCAACAACACAACACAACCTTAGAACTTTCATCACTCGTCCCAGGTGTCAATGCAGGCATGAACCCACTATCGAGCATGAATACTCCCTCTTGGAGTTAAAAGCAAAAACTTGGCCAGAGCCGCTACTAGTAACGGAGAGCATGCAAGATCATAAACAACACATATGTAATAACTTGATAATTAACATGACATGGTATTCTCTATCCATCGGATCCCGACAAACACAACATAGAGTATTACAGATAGATGATCTTGATCATGTTAGGCAGCTCACAAGATCCAACAATGAAGCACAATGAGGAGAAGACAACCATCTAGCTACTGCTATGGACCCATAGTCCAGGGGTGAACTACTCACTCATCACTCCGGAGGCGACCATGGCGGTGTAGAGTCCTCCGGGAGATGAATCCCCTCTCCGGCAGGGTGCCGGAGGAGATCTCCAGAATCCCCGAGATGGGATCGGCGGCGGCGTCTCGCAAGGTTTTCCGTATCGTGGTTTTTCGCATCGGGGGTTTCGCGACGGAGGCTTTAAGTAGGCGGAAGGGCGAGTCGGGGGCCCGACGAGGGGCCCACACCATAGGCGGCGCGGGCCCCTCCTTGGCCGCGCCGCCTTGTGGTGTCGCCACCTCGTGGCCCCACTTCGTATGTTCTTCGGTCTTCCGGAAGCTCCGTGGAAAAATAGGCCCTCGGGTCTTCGTTTCGTCCAATTCCGAGAATATTTCGTTACTAGGATTTCTGAAACCAAAAACAGCAGAAAACAGGAACTGGCACTTCGGCATCTTGTTAATAGGTTAGTTCCAGAAAATGCACGAATATGACATAAAGTGTGCATAAAACATGTAGGTATCATCAATAATATGGCATAGAACATAAGAAATTATCGATACGTCGGAGACGTATCAGTACCTACTAATCAAACCCCTATTAGTGATATGGTGCTTACCGCCTTATCATCCTTGTCGCCACTTTTCAAGAAAAAATGTACTATAGGTTGGGAGCCCCGGAGAAATGGTTATGAAAATGTTTTCAAGATAAGAAGATTTTCGAAAACCTTGGAATGGGGTAGCCCTACGCAAGTGTGGATTTGATTAATTGTATTTGAGCAGAAAGGATTTGCTGGGAGCAAGTGAAGTGAAGAAAATTATTTTCTAAAAACCTTTTGTTGAGTGAGTACATCACCGGACCTAGCCAGTACAACCACATTACCCTTAAGTGGGACGGGGCGTAGCGTAATAGTTTGTCTCGCCTTAGTTTGGGTCCTGCAAGTGCAAGGGGTAGTCTGAGCATGGACACCTATCGACCGTAGCTTTCCCGACAAACTGGGGACGCCTTTCCGTCTCGTACAGATGGCAGGGGTACAACCTATGAGCTCCCATTCAAATATGCCCCGCAATTGGTCGCAGAATTCCGGAGGGTCGAGTTAGCTGGGAACTTTGCTACTCCTGGACAGCCCTCGGACTCTGGTATTGGGATGTACAACTCTAGGCGGCATGTCTTAGGCTAAGGCGAGCAGGCGAAAAACTACGATCGGGTACTTCTCGTGGCATATGTTGTTATGCAGGCATGATTCCCACACTATGAGTATTCGGATCTTGTGGGGAAAGTGTAAAACCTCTGTAGAGTGTAAATCTATTCAAATAGCCATGTCCGTGGTTATGGACATGGGAAAGGAAGTGATGAGTATCAAAGGGAGTTTTGTTTCAAATAAAAGAGTTTTCCAAAAGAGTTCTAGAAATGTACCTGGGAGGTATGGTGGAAAGATGGTAAAGTTGTTTTGGTCATTCTGATGGCCCGAAAAAAAATTGGGTCACCCTTACCTATTAGTCTCCAATACAAACTTGTTTTCAAAAAGGTTTTGAACAAAGATATAGAGATGTCATACTCTCGAGAGAAACTATCTCTCGCTCCTTGTAGCCCTAGTTTAGTGCCTATTCCTTGCTACTGCAATACTGCATATCCTTTATTTCTTTCTAAGGTGGTTTGCGAGTACATCAAACGTACTCATTGGTATTGTTGTCCTGGCTATTTACTTGGCCAGACAGTGAAGAGGAGTACTACCAAAAAGAGGAGTACGACGCCGAAGACGTGAACTAGGACGCTCTCGCAGTCAGTCGCCTCTAGGGTAAAGGCCTGACTTGGGTTCCACCTCTTTTGGAGTCAAGTTGTTTCCGTTTCTATTTGTTGAACTACTGCCCTAATGGCCTATGATGTAAGACTTCTGTAATACTTTAAATTCGATACTGTAATGGATGATATAATCCGGTATCAGTTCGGTTATGTATTCACGATGGAATGATCTTGGGATCGTGAAATTGGTTACATAACAGGAGTCTTGGACTGGTAAGTCCGGGCCCCATAGAGATTTTGCTTGAACCGTAGAGTCGAGTAAAATCTCCATCGTACGTCTGTTCAATAAAACTTTCGAGTCATGCTGAATTTTTACTTGATGTCTATTTTGTATAGGGATAATGGTAAATGAGGTTGGTTCATCTGACAGATCAGGTACCAGTTAATTTCTGTCATGGCAAACCCGCAAAATCCTACTTCAAGCTCAAGTCCCTGGACTCGAACTCAGAACACTGGCATAATTCGACACGTGCCGCTTCAGGACTTATCGTGAATCAAATTCCAGTTTATTTTACCGAGTACCCAACGCGTCCGTCGGGATTTTTCTTCACATCTGTTGATGTGGATAAATCAGAGAGCGCATTCATGTGCGATGCCACGCCACACAAGATGGATCCTGGGGTCTTACCTTCGTGAGTTCTTTGTCGAGTCACGACATTCAGAGTTTTATCGCGATGAACACGCTCTGAGAATATATTGTCGAGTGCCTTGGTGCGGTTGCTGGAATCCTTCATTTTTTCGAATTGACATGTTAAATAATATCATGACCTCCCGATGGGAGTACATGATGAGTTACATGTAAATCGAAGATGTACGTACAAATTCTTCGACTTCAGCTCTATATTGTCTTGTTATTTGTCTCCCTTTCTTTTCCCTTTCTATATTTCATCGGGTGCGCGACCAGCGCTCCTGATGGGAGTAGCCCCCGAGGCTACAGCCGAGTATTTGCACTTGGTTGTAGGCTCAAATTATGTTGTTTAACCAACTCAATATTTTTATTCTCATCACGTCATCTTAGCAGAAGTATATTCAATACTTCTGATAAGAGTAGTGATGGTGCTCCAGTGATGGCGCCAGACAATCTTGCTGAGCGTTGTTGTGGAAGAGGTTGGGAAACCCCAAGAGAAAGGTGTGATGAGCACAACAACAAGTTTATCCTCAGTACAAAACCAAGGTTTAATCGACCAGTAGGAGAAAAGCGTGACTTCTGAAGGTATTGCTGGCTGACTAGTGGCAGGGCGCACTACCGACGTCAGCAACAACGTGGAACCTGCACACAACAGAACGTTGTCAATCTCACTGGTTTGTTGAACACAAAGGATTAGACGTATCGAGTGGAAAGTGATGTTTGCAGAAAGTAAACAGAACATGATTGCAGTAGATGATTTTATCAGTGTAAAGGAAACAGGACAGGGGTCCACAGTTCACTAGAGGTGTCTCTCCATAAAGGTAAATAGCATGTTGGGTGCACAAATTACAGCTGGGCAATTGACAGAATATCGACCATACATGACAAGATAATTACTATGAGATTTGATTGGACATTACAACATAATACATAGACCGTAATCCAACTGCGTCTATGACTAATAATCCACCTTCCGGTTATCCTCCGAACCCCTTTCAGTATTAAGTTGCAAGCAACAGATTATCGCATTAAGCAATGTGTGTAAAGTAAACAATAGAATTACCCTTGGATAAAACATTGTTGTTTTCTCCCTAGTAGCAACATCACATAAATACCCTCTCTTGGAGTCACATAGAAGTTATTGTCACTCTCCTAGAAAACTAGAGGCATGAACCTACTATCGAGCATAAATACCCTTTCTTGGAGTCACAAGTGTCCACTAGAAACGAAGAGCATGCAAGATCACAAATAACATATGACATGAATATATAATCAATCTCAACATAGTATATAATATTCATCCCATCAAACACAACATGTAGGATTACATAAATATGATCTTGATCATGTAGGGCAGATCACAAGATCTATACATGAAGCACAAAGTGGAGAAGACAACCATCTAGCTACTGCTATGGACCCATAGTCCATGGATGAACTACTCACGCATCACTTCGGAGACGGGAATGGCGATGTAGATGCCTCTGGTGATGGTTTCCCCCTCTGGCAGGGTTCCGGGAAGAGCTTTAGAACCCCTCGAGATGGGTTCTGCGATGGCGGCCATGATGGAACTTTTCATGGATGGAGGCTCGGGTATATAGGGTTTTCTCGAGAAGGTATAAATAGGCGGAGGATTAAGGTCGGTGGGGTGCCTGGGGGGCCCACACCCCCCTTGGTGCGGGCCAGGGCCAGGC
This sequence comes from Lolium rigidum, assembly GCF_022539505.1. Lineage (NCBI taxonomy): Eukaryota > Viridiplantae > Streptophyta > Magnoliopsida > Poales > Poaceae > Lolium > Lolium rigidum. The sequence goes on from NW_025901463.1 coordinate 34,217, forward strand.
CGCGCCAAGGGTAGGTCTGGCCGCCCTGTGGTACTTCCTAGACCCCCCTCTGGACTTAGTCTTCGTTTCGATAAAATATTGACTTCGGCTTTTGTTTCGTCCAATTCCGAGATTATTTCCTGTATAACTTTTCTGAAATACAAAAACAGCAGAAAACTGGGAACTGGCACTGTGGCATCTTGTTAATAGGTTAGTGCCGAAAATCATGTAAAAGTGCATCGAAGTGTAAGCAAAACATATATGAATTGGTGTAAAACAAGAATGGAGCATCAAAAATTATAGATACGTTTGAGACGTATCAAGCATCCCCAAGCTTAACTCCTGCTCGTCCTCGAGTAGGTAAGGGATAACAAAGATAATTTTTGAGGTGACATGCAGCCAACACAATCTTGATCAAGCTAGGATCTAAGTACTCTAAACATATGCATGATAGATATAATTCAATAGAACTTAGCAACTAGTATGTTATAACATGAAGAGTAACTCAAACAAAGGATCATGAATAATAGTGCATTGAAAGCAACTGTTTGTTTATTGAGCATAGAGTAAACATAACAAAGTGGTACTCAACATATCCTTTATGGAATAGCAAAACATAAATTCTAGGACACCTTCAAAGTTCAGAGGGTGACTAGATACAAGTAATTTGAGAACAAGCAATAGCACAATCATGAATCAATCAATAATAATTTTGGGACTATGCACATTGCACTAAGAATAACAACTATGTTCTCTTAATTGGTTCATAAAGTAGAAGATGGAGACTCAACATAAAAGTAAAAGAGAGACTCTTTGCATAGTAAGCAAGATAAACAAGTTTTATAAACCTTATAAAAGTATGGTACTTATTCACTTTGAGCACTCATTGCCCCTATCATAAGCATCTTGAATGGTTAAAGTTAATTTGAGTAAAAAAATGAGCTATAGGCTTGCAAATCACAAGTTGAAAATCTCATGCCCCTTGATTACGAGTACCTAAACCTCATGCTACTGAACTTAGGTCCCAAATAACCTCTTGTCATGTATCATTGAGAACCGCCGACGGGGTACCTCTTGCCCGATGATATGGAGGTACTCTTGTAAGACTAAGTCCATGCCAAAATGACAAGACAAACAGACAGTGAGCATCTCAGAAATTTCTTATTTATTATGGGTATACCTTTTTATTGCAAATGCTTCATAGAATGCTCACTATGGCTTAGCTATAAATTCCAGCATGAATGATGCATGGCTTAGATTAGCGGCCCAGGAGTTTCTCTAACTCATATACAAACTCCATGGACTTATAAGTTTCCATTTTATTTCGCACCGCTAGGCATCCACAAACAAAAAGAACATGACATCAACTAAATATAAGTGCAATGTCGAAAGTGTTACCCATGAAAGCATGGTTCTACTAACTCCCAACTTGCAATTTGCAACCATATAAACTTCAAAAGATAGGCACAATGATCAAATTTATTAGGTGCAAGAAAGTAAATGTGCCATCAAGTTCATGAGAGCTTTACTAACTAATTTTCTCATGCAAAAATTTAATTTTAAAGATAAATAAAAAAATGATGAATTACTTGGAATAGCAATAATGCTACTAGGTAGATATGGTGGGCACAATTGGCAAACTTTGTTTCATGGTGGTTGGATGCACGAGTAGAGTTCATACTCAGCACAGGCGAAGGCTATTAGAAGACTGGGAGCGACCAACTAAGAGAGCAATAATGGCCATAATCATGCATAGCAACAAAACATTATCAATCAAAGCATAAAGTGATATTACAAGTCAAAACTAAATGATCATAGAGGCTTTAGTTGATAGAAACAACAAATGATTCTTTCAATGACACATTATGCACTCTCAGACATTTGAAAGAAGTCATGCTACAATAATAAATACTAAGCATATGACAAGAATAATATCCAACATGACATGCTAAAGTCTATGCCACAGTCTAGACAAGCTTCATTTTGCATCACTTATAGTCATAAAATATTTTACTCGTATCCAACACCAATCAACTTATTTGAAATAACTCTCAAAGATGAAATACAGTATGGACCAGAGAGCTAATCATACATAAATAAAAAATACTAACGAGCTCTGAACAAAATTCAAGTGAAAGAACAAGAGCTACACAGTACCAAAAAAGTAGAACACTCGCAGAACAATAAGAGCGAAAACTAGAGCGTTCTATGCAATTAAAAAGGAGCGAGTCTTTCTCCAAAACATATGTGCCGGGATCCAACATATGCTACAGCAAACAAAACTAAACTAAACTAAAAACAAAAATAAAGACGCTCCAAGAACAACACATAGCGTATGAAGCAATAAAAATATAGCGCATAGAGAGATGACATGTTGCTTTGTTGATGAAGAGGGGATGCCTTGGGCATCCCCGAGCTTTGACGCTTGTACCTTTTAAATATGTCTTGGGGTGCAGGGGCATCCCCAAGCTTGAGATTTTGTCCATTCTTCATCTCATCACATCATTCTTCCTTGCCTACATTTGAAAACTTCCTTCATACAAAACTTCACACAATTCTCTATTTGTAGCATTAGTATAATCAAAATAAACAAATCCACTTGGGTTCAGTACTAAAACATATCAAACATCTATTAAATCATTAGATACTTTAGCAACCTTTCAAAAAGCTCTTTGATCAAAAGAACTCAAAAAGAAAGAGATTTAAGAGGCAAATGCAAATAGTGCAGAAATCTGCCAACATAGAACAACAGGTAAAGATCAATTTTTTTGAAAATCCTTTATTTCTTATCGCGAAAAGTGGTCCACTAACGAAAGTTAGATAATAAGCGGGGGCATATGCATAAAAAATGACAGCACAAAATTCTGCTCTGACTATGTTTACGAATTTTTATGGTAACAACATAGAATCTGTTTTCAGGACAGCAACTTCCCCAAATCTTGCTTTCTTCCTATTAGAGGCTATTCTTGACACAAAAACGAAATAAAAATTATAAGGAGAAGTTATTACAGAGGGAATAACTTCCAAGACTCAACAAAAAGAAAAATTACAGTAAATAAACATGGGTATCTCCCAAGAGGGCTTTTCTTTAACGCCTTTCAGCTAGGCGCAGAAAAAGTGCGAGCATCAAGTATTATCAAGTGAAGAAGAATTAAGAAGAAAATTAAAAACACATTCAAGTCTAACCCACTTCCTATGCATAGGAATCTTGTACACAAATAAATTTACAAAGAATAAAGTGACAAGCATAAGAAGATAAAACAAGAGTAGCTTCAAAACTTTCAGCATATAGAGAGGTGTTTTGGTAGAATTAAAACTTCTACAACCATATTTTCCTCTCTCATAATAATATTCAGTAGCATCATGAATAAAATCAACAATATAAATATCACATAAAACATTCTTATCATGAGCCACATGAATAAAATAATTATTACCCTCCACATAAGCATAGTCATTCTTATTAATTGTAGTGGGAACAAATTCAACAAAATAGCTATCATTATTATTCTCATCACCATAATCATAATATATAGGAGACATATTGTAATCATAATTAATCTTCTCCTCAATAGTAGGTGGAACTAAAATATCATATTCATCATTGTAATCTTCATAGCAATTTTTCTCCTCTAAAGGTGGGGAACTAAAAAGATCATTTTCATAACAACTAGCTTCTCCAGGCTTAGAATTTTCCATAGCATTAGCAATAATGGTGTTCAAAGAATTCGTACTAATAACATTGCCATCAGCATGCAAATAAAGTTACATAGGTTTCTTAATTTTCTCTTAGAACTCTTCATGTCCTAACTCAAGATAAAAACTATAGAGCTCTCTAATTTTGTTGTTGTTTTCCATTAAGGCTAACTAGTGAAAAATAAAAACAAGAAACATCAACATGGAAAGTAAGCATGGAATAAACTAAGCAACAAAAGTAACATCTATAATAGAAACTAATTTTTTGTGTTTTTGATATAAAGATGACTATAAAAGAAACTAATATTTTTTGTGTTTTATATAATAAAGAAAAAAAAAGTAAACTAGGCAAACTATAACAAAGTAAAGAGATTGGAGATGAGAGACCCCCCTTGCAGAAATCCTCTTTCTCCCCGGCAACGGCGCTAGAAAATCTTAATGGTGCTCCGCTGATGGCGCCTGAAAATATTGTTGAGCGTTGTTGTGGAAGCGGTTGGGAAACCCCAGGAGGAAGGTGTAATGAGCATAGGAGCAAGTTTTCCCTCAGTACGAAACCAAGGTTTAATCGACCAGTAGGAGAAAGGCGTGACTTCGAAAGGTGTTGCTGGCTGACTAGTAGCATGGCGCACTACCGGCGTCAACAACAACGTGAAACCTGCACACAACACAACCAAAGTACTTTGCCCCAACCTGCAGTGAGGTTGTCAATCTCACCGGTTTGCTGAACACAAAGCATTAGACGTATCGAGTGGAAAGAGATGTTTGCAGAAAGTAAACAAAACATGATTGCAGTAGATGAATTTATCAGTGTAAAGGAAACAAACCTGGGTCCATAGTTCACTAGAGGTGTCTCTCTGTAACACCCCAACTTTTGCAACCATGTTTTTTGGTCCATAGTGCAAAAATCAGGGGGAACAAAAACTTTTTAAAAGACAAATTATTATTAATTGCCTTGATTTGCTTGTATATGAATTGTATTGATCTGCTTGTTTAGAAATATTCTTGAGCTAATTCAGGGAATAATACCTCTTTAAATAGAAACACCTTAGACACTCACTAAACAAAACACATGTGGGGCCTAGGAAAAGTTGTTTTCCTTTTTCACCACATCAAACCTTTCTACTTATGGTAACATGATTGTGCCTACTTAAAATTCATCTTTGTGATATAATCTAGCTCAACCCATCCTTGATTCAAAACTTGGGATCATCTACCCCTTAATACATCCTTCTCTTATACCCTAGTCAAAAACCCTAAAACATCACAAAATTGACCAAGTCCTAAAACTGACATCAGATACAATTTTGGAGCCTTTAGATTAAGTTATCCTTTTCCATCCAATGTAATGCACTTGGCCCTAGACCTACCTTGTCATCTGAACTCCCCAACCGTACCAATGCCTTGGGACATATCACTTTTATACCCACTTATCCTTGTTGGTTTTGAGGCCAAGTCAACAATCTGTTTTGGCAGGCTTCAAAGATTCAAACTGTGGCAGTTGATATCTAAGCAACCACAACTTTTATAGGCGACCTCAAGGCATGGATCTCATCTATGCAACACCCTATACAACTTACACGTCTTGCATGTCCCATTCTACCCTTGCAACTCCTATATTCAACTTGATATTCTACCCTATCCATTGTTTCAGCACTAGATCACCCCTTCCTCTTTTACCTTTTGTTTTCCTTTATTCCAAGTTTAATCTTCACAAAACAAAGAGTGGGAATGAGGCTACAATATGTAGTCACCATCTACCCTTGAGATCACTTTTTCCCAAAATAAATTGTCCCTTCTTTTATAAAAAATTCCCAAAATCCTATTGTTTTCCTAGTTGTATCAAAGCTTTTCATTTTATTTTCCCAATTAACATAGGAAAGGTAAGTGGTATTTTATATCATCCATTTTCAACCCAAAAATGGTTCTATAAAATTATTTTACTTAATTTTCTTTTCTTTTCACAAAATGCTTTCTTATGGCACCTATGCAAGTTATTTCGTTTTCTTGCTTATCTTAAATATGAGAGAAATATACATTGACTAGTTTAGCAATTAGAACCTTTTTAACACAATTTTTCTTCTTTTTTATTTTTTATTTTTTCAAATGCAAGTTCAAATAAAATTCCTTCAATTATGGCCATACTCTTCTTAGGTGATCCAAACCCTTACCAAATAAATTCCATTTTGGCATGACATCTTCTTTGCATCAAACACACCTCTCCTATCTACCACCCATTTTCTTGTCTTTACCAAAAGTAAAAAAATAAATGTGGTCCTTTGCACTCATGATCCGTAGAATCATAAATCTCCATCTTCACCTCTATCTCCCTACCTCAATTTTGGACATCATCAAGCCACCACTCTAGCAAAACATCCACAACACTCAACCTTGGTCGACATGCAGGTTGGTTTTGCTCCTTTGATCCACCCATGTGTTTGCCAAGAGGGGAACAAACCATATCCCGGTTTGGGCATGGATGCCCCTATTCTATCTCATAATCTCTCCCATCCAATGAACCACCAAGAGCCTGACCTCCTCTGCACCAAGCCCTTCCTCTATCCCACCTGCTATGCATCTTTACCACGTTGGAAAGAGAGGGAGAGGGAAGACCCCGAGTCAATCATGACAATATTTGTGCATGCCTCACCCTAATCTCTCTCTAACCACGCATGATCTTTGTGCTCTCAACCCTCTCCAGCACACCACCTCAACCCCACACGCCTGAGACAAGAACTAGAAAACCCCGCAGCACCCTCTAATCATGTCCCTTTTGTGGCCGCCATTATTTCGGGCTGCAGGCCTTCGAGCACGCCTACCCCATTTGTCGCGCCAGGGCACTGACCTATTGATACGTCTCCGACGTATCGATAATTTCTTATGTTCTATGCCATATTATTGATGATACCTACATGTTTTATGCACACTTTATGTCATATTCGTGCATTTTCTGGAACTAACCTATTAACAAGATGCCGAAGTGCCAGCTCCCGTTTTCTGCTGTTTTTGGTTTCAGAAATGCTAGTAACGAAATATTCTCGGAATTGGACGAAACGAAGACCCAGGGGCCTATTTTTCCACGGAGCTTCCAGAAGACCGAAGAACATACGAAGTGGGGCCACGAGGTGGCGCCACCACATGGCGGCGCGGCCAAAGGGGGGCCCGCGCCGCCCTATGGTGTGGGCCCCTCGTCAGGCCCCCGACTCTGCCCTTCCGCCTACTTAAAGCCTCCGTCGCGAAACCCCTGATGCGAAAAAACCACGATACGGAAAACCTATGCGAGACGCCGCCGCCGCCGATCCCATCTCGGGGGATTCGGAGATCTCCTCCGGCACCCTGCCGGAGAGGGGATTCATCTCCCGGAGGACTCTACACCGCCATGGTCGCCTCCGGAGTGATGAGTGAGTAGTTCACCCCTGGACTATGGGTCCATAGCAGTAGCTAGATGGTTGTCTTCTCCTCATTGTGCTTCATTGTTGGATCTTGTGAGCTGCCTAACATGATCAAGATCATCTATCCGTAATACTCTATGTTGTGTTTGTCGGGATCCGATGGATAGAGAATACCATGTTATGTTAATTATCAAGTTATTACATATGTGTTGTTTATGATCTTGCATGCTATCCGTTACTAGTAGAGGCTCGGCCAAGTTTTTGCTTTTAACTCCAAGAGGGAGTATTTATGCTCGATAGTGGGTTCATGCCCGCATTGACACCGGGACGAGTGACGGAAAGTTCTAAGGTTGTGTTGTGTCTGTTGCCACTAGGGATAAAACATTGGCGCTATGTCCGAGGATGTAGTTGTTGATTACATTACGCACCATACTTAATGCAATTGTCTCGTTGCTTAGCAACTTAATACTGGAGGGGTTCGGATGATAACCCGAAGGTGGACTTTTTAGGCATAGATGCAGTTGGATGGCGGTCTATGTACTTTGTCGTAATGCCCAATTAAATCTCACTATACTTATCATGTCATGTATGTGCATTGTTATGCCCTCTCTATTTGTCAATTGCCCGACTGTAATTTGTTCACCCAACATGCTTTTATCTTATGGGAGAGACACCTCTAGTGAACTGTGGACCCCGGTCCATTCTTTTAATACTTAAATACAAATCTGCTGCAATACTTGTTTTACTATTTTCTCTGCAAACAATCATCTTCCACACAATACGGTTAATCCTTTGTTACAGCAAGCCGGTGAGATTGACAACCTCACTCGTTTCGTTGGGGCAAAGTACTTTGGTTGTGTTGTGCAGGTTCCACGTTGGCGCCGGAATCTCCGGTGTTGCGCCGCACTACATCCCGCCGCCATCAACCTTCAACGTGCTTCTTGACTCCTACTGGTTCGATTAAACCTTGGTTTCTTACTGAGGGAAACTTGCCGCTGTGCGCATCACACCTTCCTCTTGGGGTTCCCAACGGACGTGTCAACTACAAGCATCAAGCAAATTTCTGGCGCCGTTGCCGGGGAGATCAAGACACGCTGCAAGGGGAGTCTCCACTTCTCAATCTCTTTACTTTGTTTTTGTCTTGCTTTATTTTATTTACTACTTTGTTTGCTGCATTATATCAAAACACAACAAAATTAGTTGCTAGCTTTACTTTATTTACTGTCTTGCACTCTATATTAAAAACACAAAAAAATTACTTACTTGCATTTACTTTACTTGATTCATCATGTTTCCTTTTAGTTTTACCACAAAAGACATACCGGTAGGACGCGGGTCTATCATTGGGAGAAACAATATAGAAGAATTTTTCAATCATGTTAGTACCATTGAGGATTTTGAAGATAGACACTTGGTAGAACTTGCACCTACCTATGAAATTGCTGCTGCTGCTTTAGTTCGCTTGTTGGAAACTAAATTTGTTAATCTCAATCCTATAATCCAACACATGTTTCTTACACTTGGTGATATGGAAGAGGGGGAAAAGAAAGATTTTGTTTTAGAAACCCTTCTTAGAGAATTTGGTGGTCTAGCAAGAGAGGCTAGAAAAGTCTTCGCTAAATTTAATGTGCTTGGTTCTCATACTAATTTTGTTAGTCTCCTTGAAAAGATGGATATGGATAGAATAAGATACACTAATAATATTGATGATGGTGGGGAGATCAAAGCACCAATACCATGTAAACTCCTAGCTATGAATGATGCACTAGAAAATAACTATGCTTGGCTTGTTCCTGAAAACTTGTTCGATGAGAGTAGCAAGCCCAAGACTAATGAAAAGGGAGACGCTGAAACTTATGTATCCAATATACTATGCATGGTTGAGAAAACTCCAAACCCCGCTGTAGGTGCACCACCCTTCGATAATACTTGATATACACTTTCTGCGCCTAGCTGAAAGGCGTTAAAGAAAAGCGCTTATGGGAGACAACCCATGTTTTTACTCCAGTATTTTTGTTTTATATTTGTGTCTTGGAAGTTGTTTACTACTGTAGCAACCTCTCCTTATCTTAGTTTTATGTTTTGTTGTGCCAAGTAAAGTCTTTGATAGAAAAGTAAGTACTAGATTTGGATTACTGCGCAGTTCTAGATTTCTTTGCTGTCACGAATCTGGGTCTATCTCCCTGTAGGTAGCTCAGAAAATTAAGCCAACTTACGAGCATGATCCTCAGATATGTACGCAACTTTCATTCAATTTTAGCATTTTCGTTTGAGCAAGTCTGGTGGCCTAATAAAATCCATATTTACGGACTGTTCTGTTTTGACAGATTCTGTCTTTTATTTCGCATTGCCTCTTTTGCTATGTTGGATGAATTTCTTTGATCCATTAATGTCCAGTAGCTTTATGCAATGTCCAGAAGTGTTAAGAATGATTGTGTCACCTCTGAACATGTGAATTTTTATTATGCACTAACCCTCTAATGAGTTGTTTCGAGTTTGGTGTGGAGGAAGTTTTCAAGGATCAAGAGAGGAGTATGATGCAATATGATCAAGGAGAGTGAAAGCTCTAAGCTTGGGGATGCCCCGGTGGTTCACCCCTGCATATTCTAAGAAGACTCAAGCGTCTAAGCTTGGGGATGCCCAAGGCATCCCCTTCTTCATCGACAACATTATCGGGTTCCTCCCCCGAAACTATATTTTTATTCCGTCACATCTTATGTACTTTACTTGGAGCGTCGGTTTGTTTTTGTTTTTTGTTTTGTTTGAATAAAATGGATCCTAGCATTCACTTTGTGGGAGAGAGACACGCTCCGCTGTAGCATATGGACAAATATGTCCTTAGGCTCTACTCATAGTATTCATGGCGAAGTTTCTTCTTCGTTAAATTGTTATATGGTTGGAATTGGAAAATACTACATGTAGTAACTCTAAAATGTCTTGGATAATTTGATACTTGGCAATTGTTGTGCTCATGTTTAAGCTCTTGCATCATATACTTTGCACCCATTAATGAAGAAATACTTAGAGCTTGCTAATTTGGTTTGCATATTTGGTTTCTCTAGAGTCTAGATAACATCTAGTATTGAGTTTTGAACAACAAGGAAGACGGTATGGAGTCTTATAATGTTTACCATATGTCTTTTATGTGAGTTTTGCTGTACCGTTCATCCTTGTGTTTGTTTCAAATAACCTTGCTAGCCTAAACCTTGTATCGAGAGGGAATACTTCTCATGCATCCAAAATACTTGAGCCAACCACTATGCCATTTGTGTCCACCATACCTACCTACTACATGGTATTTATCCGCCATTCCAAAGTAAATTGCTTGAGTGCTACCTTTAAAATTCCATCATTCACCTTTGCAATATATAGCTCATGGGACAAATAGCTTAAAAAAACTATTGTGGTATTGAATATGTACTTATGCACTTTATCTCTTATTAAGTTGCTTGTTGTGCGATAACCATGTTTCTGGGGACGCCATCAACTATTCTTTGTTGGATATCATGTGAGTTGCTATGCATGTCCGTCTTGTCTGAAGCAAGAGAGATCTACCACCTTTATGGTTGGAGCATGCATATTGTTAGAGAAGAACTTTGGGCCGCTAACTAAAGCCATGATTCATGGTGGAAGTTTCAGTTTTGGACACATATCCTCAATCTCATATGAGAATAATAATTGTTGCCACATGCTTATGCATTAAAGAGGAGTCCATTATTTGTTGTCCATGTTGTCCCGGTATGGATGTCTAAGTTGAGAATAATCAAAAGCGAGAAATCCAAAATGCGAGCTTTCTCCTTAGACCTTTGTACAGGCGGCATGGAGGTACCCCATTGTGACACTTGGTCAAAACATGTGCATTGCAAAGATCCGGTAGTCCAAGTTAATTAGGACAAGGTGCGGGCACTATTAGTATACTATGCATGAGACTTGCAACTTGTAAGATATAATGTACATAACTCATATGCTTTATTACTACCGTTGACAAAATTGTTTCATGTTTTCAAAATAAAAGCTCTAGCACAAATATAGCAATCGATGCTTTCCTCTTTGAAGGACCATTCTCTTTACTTTTATGTTGAGTCAGTTCACCTATTTCTCTCCACCTCAAGAAGCAAACACTTGTGTGAACTGTGCATTGATTCCTACATATTTGCATATTGTACTTGTTATATTACTCTATGTTGACTATTATCCATGAGATATACATGTTACAAGTTGAAAGCAACCGCTGAAACTTAATCTTCCTTTGTGTTGCTTCAATGCCTTTACTTTGATTTATTGCTTTATGAGTTAACTCTTATGCAAGGCTTATTGATGCTTGTCTTGAAGTACTATTCATGAAAAGTCTTTGCTTTATGATTCACTTGTTTACTCATGTCATTACCATTGTTTTGATCGCTGCATTCACTACATATGTTTACAAATAGTATGATCAAAGTTATGATGGCATATCACTTCAGAAATTATCTTTGTTATCGTTTTACTCGCTCGGGACGAGCGGAACTAAGCTTGGGGATGCTTGATACGTCTCCGACGTATCGATAATTTCTTATGTTCTATGCCATATTATTGATGATACCTACATGTTTTATGCACACTTTATGTCATATTCGTGCATTTTCCGGAACTAACCTATTAACAAGATGCCGAAGTGCCAGTTCCTGTTTTCTGCTGTTTTTGGTTTCGTAAATCCTAGTAACGAAATATTCTCGGAATTGGACGAAACGAAGACCCGGGGGCCTATTTTTCCACGGAGCTTCCGGAAGACCGAAGAACATACGAAGTGGGGCCACGAGGTGGCGACACCACATGGCGGCGCGGCCAAAGGGGGCCCGCGCCGCCCTATGGTGTGGGCCCTTCGTCGGGCCCCGACTCTGCCCTTCCGCCTACTTAAAGCCTCCGTCGCGAAACCCCGATGCGAAAAAACCACGATATGGAAAACCTTACCGAGACGCCGCCGCCGCCGATCCCATCTCGGGGGATTCCGGAGATCTCCTCCGGCACCCCGCCGGAGAGGGGATTCATCTCCCGGAGGACTCTACACCGCCATGGTCGCCTCCGGAGTGATGAGTGAGTAGTTCACCCCTGGACTATGGGTCCATAGCAGTAGCTAGATGGTTGTCTTCTCCTCATTGTGCTTCATTGTCGGATCTTGTGAGCTGCCTAACATGATCAAGATCATCTATCCGTAATACTCTATGTTGTGTTTGTCGGGATCCGATGGATAGAGAATACCATGTTATGTTAATTATCAAGTTATTACATATGTGTTGTTTATGATCTTGCATGCTCTCCGTTACTAGTAGAGGCTCTGGCCAAGTTTTTGCTTTTAACTCCAAGAGGGAGTATTTATGCTCGATAGTGGGTTCATGCCCGCATTGACACTCGGGACGATGGACGAAAGTTCTAAGGTTGTGTTGTGTTGTTGCCACTAGGGATAAAACATTGGCGCTATGTCCGAGGATGTAGTTGTTGATTACATTACGCACCATACTTAATGCAATTGTCTCGTTGTTAGCAACTTAATACTGGAGGGGGTTCGGATGATAACTCTGAAGGTGGACTTTTTAGGCATAGATGCGAGTTGGATGGCGGTCTATGTACTTTGTCGTAATGCCCAATTAAATCTCACTATACTTATCATGTCATGTATGTGCATTGTTATGCCCTCTCTATTTGTCAATTGCCCGACCGTAATTTGTTCACCCAACATGCTTTTATCTTATGGGAGAGACACCTCTAGTGAACTGTGGACCCCGGTCCATTCTTTTAATACTGAAATACAAATCTGCTGCAATACTTGTTTTACTATTTTCTCTCGCAAACAATCATCTTCCACACAATACGGTTAATCCTTTGTTACAGCAAGCCGGTGAGATTGACAACCTCACTGTTTCGTTGGGGCAAAGTACTTTGGTTGTGTTGTGCAGGTTCCACGTTGGCGCCGGAATCTCCGGTGTTGCGCCGCACTACATCCCGCCGCCATCAACCTTCAACGTGCTTCTTGACTCCTACTGGTTCGATTAAACCTTGGTTTCTTACTGAGGGAAACTTGCCGCTGTGCGCATCACACCTTCCTCTTGGGGTTCCCAACGGACGTGTCAACTACACGCATCACCTATCCCTGCTCTCTGCACTCCGCACGCTCTTGAGGCCTGGCTTGCACCGCACCCACTCACCCTCTGCGTGGCCATTGGCTAAGACCACCGCGTGCCCGCGTCCGTCCTACGCACCTTCGGCTATAAAAGCCGCCCTGCTCACCTCTTTCTTCCTCACAGCATCTCCACCTCCCACCACTCCTCTCCACCTCCCAAAGCTCCCGCAGAACGCGCAGAGCCACTCCCCTGGCCGCGGCATGCCGACATGGTTGTCACCGCCATGCTCGCCGCGAGGTGGCCGATGAAGTCTGCGATCACCCCCGCCCCTTCTTTATCCCTTCTTCCTTCCCCAACTCTAGCCATGCCCTGCTGCTCCTAACCCACCCCTCTGCGTTGTCCAGGGTCACCGGTGAGCGCCACCGTCGGCGTCCGTCCAGGGACGTCAGCGGAGGAGGACCGATTGGGGCGAGGCTGCTGCAGGAGGAGGAGCCCCTGGACGCACGATGATACGTCCATTTTGCATCACTATTTTATATCATAATTTATTGTTATTCATTGATATATTTCATATTTAGAGATGATACTCATGTTATTTCACCTATTTTGCATGTTTCATGATTATTGGAGAACTACTCACCGGAGTCAGGATTCTGCTGGAAAAAGCACCGTCAGGATACAATATTTCTGAAGATCAACAATTGACGGAAAATATACCGAAGCTCCTATTTTTCCAGATGACGGAGCCAGCCAAAAGGGGAGGCCGAGGAGGGCCGCCATGGGCCCTCCCCATAGGTCGGTGCGGCCACCAGGGCTGGCGCGCCGCCATGTGGGGAGGAGGGCCCACGACCCCCTCGGCCATCGCACTTTCGCGTACTTCATCTCCCCAAAACCCTAAGGTGCGACAGAACATCGAGGATAGTCATAGCCGCCTCTGTGGGGCGGAAAACACCAGAGAGAAAAGAGCTCTCCGGCAGGCTGAAATCTGCCGGGGAAATTCCTTCTCGGAGGGGGAAATCGTCGCCATCGTCACCGTCGTCGAGCTGGACTTCATTGGAATCATCATCATCATCATCTCCACCACCCACACCGACATCTCCACCGCTGCACCCCGTCTCCGCTGTAACATCTGGGGTTGAATCTTGATTATTTCATAGGGGAAACTCTCCCGGTGTTGATTACTCTTTGTTGTTGATGCTATTGAGTGAAACCGTTGAATTAAGGTTTATGTTCAGATTGTTATCCATCATCATATCACCTCTGATCATGTTCCATATGATGTCTTGTGAGTAGTTCGTTTAGTTCTTGAGGACATGGGTGAAGTCTAAATGTTAGTAGTGAACTATGTTGAGTAATATTTAATGGTTTGATATTTAAGTTGTGGTGTTACTCTTCTAGTGGTTTCATGTGAACGTCGACTACATGATACTTCACCTTTATGGGCCTAGGGGAATGCATCTTGTATTCGTTTGCTAATTGTGGGGTTGCCGGAGTGACAGCAACCTGAACCCCCGTTGGTATATCGATGCATGAGGGATAGCAGGATCTCAGAGTTTAAGGCTGTGGTTAGATTTATCTTAATTACTTTGTTGTATTTGCGGATGCTTGCAAGGGGTTTAATCACAAGCATGTATTAGTCCTAGGAAGGGCGGTGCATTAGCATAGGTTCACCCACACAACACTTATCAAAACAATGAAGATTAATCAACTATATGAAGCGAAAGCACTAGACTAAATTCTCGTGTGTCCTCAAGAACGTTTGGTCTTCATAAGTAAACAAACCGGATTGTCCTTTGTGCTAAGAAGGATGGGGCCACTTGCTGCAATTATTATTCTCGCATTTTACTTACTTGTATTTTATTTATCAGCTATATCAAAACCTCCTGAAAACTTGTCTGTGAGCATTTACAGTGACTCCTTCATCGAAACTGCTTGTCAACACCTTCTGCTCCTCGTTGGGTTCGACACTCTTATTTATCGAAAGTACTACGATACACCCCCTATACTTGTGGGTCATCAAGACTATTTTCTGGCGCCGTTGCCGGGGAGTGAAGCGCTATTGGTAAGTGGAATTGGTAAGGATAACTTTTACTGTACGTGCTGTTTTTATTTCACTGCTCGCTGCTATAATTCATTATGCGAGAGATCTTCTCTTGAATTCCTATTTGGAAAATCTACTACTACTGCAAAGGTAGTGGATGAGGCGCCAGTGAGAAAGAGATTCCATATAAAATACCTATGAAAATTATTGAACGTGTTGTGGATAACCGCTATGAAGGGCATGGAACTGTCCATCCTGGAGATCATTTACTGTTTTTACATGAATTATGCGGGTTGTTCAAGTGTGCAGGTATTTCTATGTATGAAGTTAGGAAGAAACTATTCTCTATATCGCTGTCTGGTAAAGCGGTGCATTGGTATAAATTGCTGAAGAATGGGAATTCTCTTGATTGGAAGGATATTGTGCCTCTATTTTATTCTAAATTCTATCCTCCAAGTGAAATTCACAAAGGCCGAAACCGCATATATAATTTCTGGCCTCATGATGGAGAGAGTATTGCCCAAGCATGGGGGAGATTGAAGTCTTTAATGCTCAAATGCCCCATTCATGAGCTTCCTGTAATATCATCATTGATAATTTCTATGCAAGACTTTCTTTTCAAGATAAAACCTTGCTGGATACTGCTTGTTCTGGATCATTCACACGCAACAAAGAAGAGTTTAAATGGGACATTCTTGATCGGATTCAGGAGAATACTAAAGGATGGGAGAACGCCAAAGGGAAATCATGCATGAGATTGGTTCTTGTGAACCTGAAGATATTGATGTGGTTATTCGACTAGCTAATAGAGAAACTATCTCTGCTGACTTTTTGGTACTTGGTTCTGCTGCTAGTAAGACTTGTCCTATCATTTTTGGTAGAACTTTTCTAAATACTTGTGGAGCTATTATAGATTGCAAGAAAGAGAAAATTGTGACTAAATTTGCTGGTGAATCTTATGAGTTTAATTTCTCTAAATTTGCCAAAGTTCCTTATGAAGCTGAATTGCCTAATAATGATTTTAGAGTTGAACAGCTTGCATCTATTGCTCTTGCTCCTAATAATCCTTTGCAGCAACATTTGGAGGATCATGAGAGCGAAGTTTTTAGGGAGGAAAGGAATGAGCTTGATGAAATTTTCCTTCGTCAACTGTGACGCCCCGGAACCGGTACCATGAGGATTCC
>NW_025901464.1:0-45422 GCF_022539505.1 Lolium rigidum
CATGTTAACACAAATCAATCTTGTAAGATCGTATATGCCGAAATAGTACACATATTTTTCTTCCAAGAAACTGTATACTTGTTGCAGTTGAAACAATGATTTTGCATCGTTGATACACATCAAAATAACATGAATTATTGTTGCGACTATATGATCTAATTATTTAAGTGTCAAGTTAAGATTCAGTTACTATATGTTAATATCTTGACATCCATGCCGATTATCGGTGAGTATGAGTACATGAAATTTGTGCAAATTTTGAGTACCAAAATCATGAAACTAGATATCGTGGTCAATCCAAAAAAAATATACAAGTATGTTGGATATTACGTTCCAGACCACATTTTTCATACAAGTTAGTTTGTTCGTGTTTTCATACAAGTTAGAACCTAGTCTATTTCGAAATAAAAAAGCAGATCCAAGATAAAGGAAGAGTTTCTATATTAAAAAACAAAAGGATAAAGGAAGGCATGTGAAGAACATACCCGCAGTAAATGGTACACTGTGACGTGGTCGTCCATGGCCAACCGAACGACGGCTGTACTTACTTGGTCCGCAAGTAGTATTCTAGGTCGAGGCCGACGAACCCGGGCCTCGTCCTCTAGTAGCTTTTGTTCGTACATCTTGAGGGTGTGCTCGAGAACGGAAGGGTCATTCGTGTAGACCACGTTCACCTTGGTCGTCCCATGGGGAACGACGCTCCTCTTCAGCGTAAACAGGCCGCCGTCGGCCATGGCAGCGCTGAAGCACGTCGAACTGATCGGAGGGATTGAGGGGGAGGGAGGGAGAGCAACCGCAAACAATGGGGTTTTTTGGAACTTGCCGAAATGCAGGGGAGAACGAACCGCCAGTGGGTTGTTTAGTGGGGACAGATGGGAATAATATCGCGATGAGGTTGAGGAATTAACTCCAACCGCCATTTAAATCTAGTACTCCCTATAGTCGTGTGATAGGAAATGGACTGGCAAAATTGATTCTAGGGAGGCGAATCCCGCATTTTCCCAATTTATTTGAGTTGTAATATAACCATCGTTAATACTTGAATTGAAAAATATTTACAAAATTAATTTATTATATACTACATGATGAGATAATCCAACAAACCATGGAAATGCATGGCCATCCAACCATGTCACCCGCTTGTGAAAATTGTATAGGTGGTAGTGTGCGCAATACACGCGGTAGCCACTTCACAAATACATCCTTTTAATTTTGCCCCCCTTAATTCGGCCAATAAAAATGAAAAGACTTTATGTGGAAAACCAAAAACTGTATTTGGCAAAGTATAGTCGAAAATAAGAAGTTTTTCATTGATCTCTTAAAAAAGGGGTCATGATTCGAAAGTTCGCCATGCATGGTTCTTGCGGTAACCAAGCTAGCTCACCCATGTGGCAAGAAGAGAATCAATGTCCAACATGCATGGTTCAAAAAATATTTACAGAATGATTCTGCTTCTCAAGAATATTTGCATGCCATCATGTTTGTTATTTTTCCTAGATAAAAGTAGTAATTGGTGACTTCGTGATTGCCTTGCTTGCTGATTTCAATAAGTTTGAACCTCATTTTTGGCATTTTTTTCAAATTTAGGCAAAAACTTCTTGGCAATCGACTTTGTGAGCAACAATACTTGGATGCAACCCACATTTTCGTTGGCTAATTAATGTTTTCTCGATTCCACAACAATAGGGCACATCCCTATATCATCCCAAATTTTGAATTCTTATTAGTTTGGTTGATGACCACCATTCATATCCGAACTTAATTAATTGGAGTACAAATGATGGTTTCATGGTAAGCTAGTTTGACAAATTAGCCTTCGAAATGGCGATTCGCCTACCATGCATGCATGTTTGGCCTACCCGTGAAATTTTGATTTGTGGTATTGTGCACACACTGCACATGATAGCGAATAAACAAAACACATATTTGGACCCCTTTGGCCAGCAAGGGCATGTTTGGTTCCTAGCCACAATTTGTCAAGAAGCCAAAATTTGGCAGCCATGCATATAGTTTATTTGGCATGTGTTTGGTTTTTGCCACAATTTGGCTTATCACACTTCATTGCATGTATATATGGTCCATTTGTCATAGACTCAACTTTTTTTTACAAAGTTTTGACAAAGTTTGGCTTTAATATTTTAAGCCACAATTTGGTGGCTAGCCATACTAGCTTTTTTTTTTGTTGCTAACCACACTTTGGCTTTGGAAAAATGTGGCTACCAAACATGGGTCCTAATAAAAAGAAAACAACACACTAATGTGTGGTAAACCAAAAATCCCTACTTTGCAAAGTTGCATATGTGCAAAAGGGGGCAATGCATGCATTATTCAGAAGTTGACTGTGGTTTTTGTAGTGTAACCAATTAATTAAGCTTACATATGGGAAGAGGCTAGCGAGGCGAACTCAAGCAGCTATGGTTCCAATGTTGTCAAGTTTGAAGTGGACACTGCATGAAGCTTGCTCAAATTAATGGGTAGAAAGCCGAAAGTAGTCCATATTTATTCTATATGTGTGTGAATAATAACTCTTCACCCCAAACCTCTATGTATGATAGGGTTTTATATTTTTTACTTGTTAGTAGTAAGTACATGTCATGTGATGGCTCCATGCACATGTTTCACAACATTTTTTTTGATTTGTTTCTACCTCATTTGGTTGGTTTCAAATTTGGTCAAACTTCCTATATATGCGCGCAATGTTGTACTATTGGGACCCATGTTTGGGCTTTGTTTGTGGTACCACACTTGCAGTGGTACCTCCAAGTATTTTATTCCCAAAAATTATGAATTCTAATTAAATGGTGAACTATAAACTGATCATCTAAAGTTGGAAAATAAAATCCATATATAGCTACACATCGAGATATGTGTATAAGGTAGACAAACTGCATTGCCACACATGCCTTATATAAGTTTGTTTTTTCTAGCGGAGTGGATTCCCTAATCACCCCCACGGTTGTGACATTGTCAATGTTGTCATGATAAATAACATTGCGAGACTTTCCATCTTATTCTTTTTTGTAGAAATGATTGTCCCATTATGGCAAACGTCCCCATTCGTTTTTTCAAATTAAGTAAACATTATAGGATGAAAATTCATTGAAGTGACAAATTTTCTAGATTTCTAACTATTTTAGCTCATTCAAACAAGTTTGCAATAGGCCGACTCGTTGTCCAAGTTGACAATTTTAGAGTACAATTTGATCAACATCACAAAAAAGTGCTTTTAAGGCTCGTAAGTAGTATCATACATGCCATGTTGGCAAAAATCTAATGTGTCACATCAATTATGAGGTGAGAGATGAGAGTAGTATTATAACACATAAACCTAGAAAACTTAGAAAACTTCATGACAAATACATCATGTACACACATTTGCATTGAGATTCTACAAAACTTTAAATATGACATAAGTATGAACCATATTATGATACTATGCATTGTGGAGGTAGTATCACAAACTAGTAGTGTATGATACTACGTACTACGTACTTCCCATTGTGACTAGTCTTAATCACTCTGACCTCGCCGTCTCGCCGTCTTACTATAGTACATACTACACCCCCACTCCGTCTCTCATACATCGCCCCACTCGCTTCCCACTCCGTCTCTCATACAATGGGCCGTGCGCCGTAGATATCTTCGAGGATCTGGGCGATTTTGACCCGCTTTTCGGCGCTCGCCGTTTCAAGGTGAAGACCCCAATCTTAGCATGCATGTTGGACCAATTAGGAGTACAAAATTATGTTCTAAATGTTGCTCAAACTTTCCATACAACTAATATATAACTTATACTACGTAGGTTACACCATCGAAAAAGGTATGACCAACTGAGAAATGGGAACAATAACTTGGAACCTTTCTTACTATCGAGTGGGACGTGTGATATTGGTGTGACCTCGCTTTTTTCTTCTTCTACATAATGGCTACATGATGGTTCTAGAAAGAAGTGTATGCCGTTGTGGTATCTCTTGACGCGAATCCTCTAATCACAAGCGTTAGATTTTGGAAACCAACGGTTAGTACCGCTGTTACATGTCTAGTTCAAAACTCGGTGCATTTTGTATGTTGTTGTAGTAGTCTAGTAGATAGATTCAGATGCATGGTCAGGAGTGCAAACATTTCGCAACTAGTTGATCCCTCATCTTATTGTCGGATGTCACATTTCGAGTTTGTAAAAAAATGTAAATTCAAATCATAGTCACTGGTTATGTTGTATCTTGCGCACATCTAAACATTTGTTTCAAAAAGTGACCATATGTGAGCTGTGGAAAAAGAAAAGACCAAAGTGAATAATATTCCTTAACTATTCACATATCATTTGTCTTTTTGTGCAAGCTAGATTTTTTTTTTACATCTGGGACCTGTGGAGCAATACACAACATAATATGTGTCCCAGCTTTGTTTTTCTTCATATTTTTTAAAAGTGCGTATGTGATATCCGATAATAGGATGCGAGTGCAACTAGTTGCAAATGAGATGCTAATGCATGCTGATATGATACTACCTCTGTCCATAAATAGATGTACTATGTCTTTTGTCGTGGCCCCATCCTACTTCTGCATTTTCTTTACGGCCATTTTTGAGTAGTTGGGACCTGGACGTGATCGGACTAGTCGATAACTCGATAGTAGTCGTAGTACTGTACAACTTCTGCATGTGGCGCCAGCCTCTAGAGTAGTAGTACTAGCTAACGGATAGATTATATCTGGAGAAACTGACATGGCCATTGATATGACAAGACTATACCCGGATTCGGACGCATTGTAGTGACTCCATCAATGTTCCCCTATGATGGTGTATTTTACCGCTACACCAGCATTGTCGACGCAGAGGATTCCTTGGCTTCCGCGCAAGACCCTTCCCAAAGAAGGCATCTCGCTCCGGCCCGTTGATTCTATGTGGACGGTTCCTGATTGCTTTATGTGTTTTTGTAGATACTAGGTTTTCCTTCCCTCCATATTAGGGGTTGTTTGGTTTAGGAGATAGGTTTATGGGGTGAGAGTATCCCCAACCACCTGGCTAGGGATAGCCAATTTTTGTTGTTTGGTTGTGTAGGAATTGAGTGTAGGACGAGAGGTGGGTAGTGGTATAGATTTTTATTTGTTTGCTCGAAATGTTAGGGTGGCTATAAGATGGTGAGATTATCTCTACACACATCAAATATACCACACCTCCTATTTTTATAGCCCAAAAAATACATAACCGGTGGTATGTGAATTGATCTGGGTAAAAATATTACACAACCGTACAAATATTCAAATCCTATAGTCAAATCCTACATAACTCCTATAGTCAAATCCTACATAACTCCTATACAAATTGTACGAATCAAAGGATATGATTTTCGCCCTATATAGCTTGTTTGATTTGAAGAATTGAATCCTCCAAAATTTCTATGTATTGTTTTCTTATACTAGTACAACCCTATGGGATTTCTAGTAAGAGGTTAGACCTCTTGGAAAAATTCATATGCATCTGTGACAACTATGCTATGCACTCTCAATCTATATAGAAATTTCCTTTGTCTTTCCTATGATACCATCACACACCTAGCTCTACCAATTCCCGTAGATTTCTTTCCCGTAGGATTCAAGGAGGCATATGTCATAGCGATTCTCCATTATTCTATCATATGAATCTAACATGCACTCTCAGTTTGAGTGATGCAAAGTGGCCACTATAAGATTTATTTAGTCAGATTAATTGGTCATGCATACACTAGTTGTTTTCTATCTTTCCTACACATGTCAATTAGCGAAATTTATAAGTAAAATCCTAAAATTCAAATAAATTGCTGAAAATTGGAAATAATATTACAATTGTAGCAAATTACTAAATCGATCCAAAAAATATGTACATGGCTTCAAGAATCTTTTTGCCGAACTGAGTAGTCCGTAAATGATGTCCTTGGAGTAGTTTGTGAGTTAAAGAACGTCCATTTCATCAAACTGACATGGCCTTTGATTTGACAAGAGAATACTAATATTTTGGACCCGAATCAGAGTGGTAAAGGCGTATAGCTCGATCAATGCAATGGTATGATGGCTATGCAGCTATACCTATATAGGAGTAGACTACTAGTAGACTTTGGGACACAGAGATTTGGCTTCCGCGGCCGACCCCGAACAAGATTCTTTTCACTGACATTGAATCGCCGAAACTTGGGGTCCGCCTGTGGCAGGACCAGCCTGTCAATGGCCCAAAGTCTTATGTGCTCCCGCCTCTTGATTTTGGATGGACGGACAAGATTGCCCAGCCCCATCCCCGTCCCGTTCGTTCCAGCCATCCTCCTCCCCGGGAACCCTCCCCGGAGAGCTCTACACCGACCCCTTCTATCCCCACTCGCTTGTCCCTTCCTTCTTCCTCCAGCCGATTCATCCATCGTTCAACAAGTTGTCTAAGAAGAACATGAAGAAGTGTAAGAAGAGGAAGGAGGCGTTGTTGTCCGAGACTAAATCCGCGTGAAATCCATCCCGCTGAAAGTCCCGCAAACTCCGACTTTGAATGTGTACCAGCGGCGCCGGCGGACAGGCATGTTCCGCGCTTCCATCGCAAGCTCGCCCTGCGCTTCCATCGCAAGCTTCTGCGTCCATCGCAAGCTCAGTCTTGTTGGGTCGTGGGTCAGAGTAATCCAACGAAGAGTCCCGGTAGGTTTTTATCGCCATGTGCTTTCTTTGCCCCCATGAACGCAGACATAGCGAAGGCAAACAGATCCAACTATTTTTTTTACCCGGAGAACCAGCTATTTGACCGTCTTTCTTCCCGGGCCGCCCGCTCAAGTGTCGCCCTTCCTACCGATGCCGAGAAATCGACCGTGTTTCGCCAAGATGGTGGGTACGTAGCTCCCCGGTATGTTTCCATCGCCATGCCGAAGTTTCTCTGCCTTCTGGCCGGCTAGCGGATCAAACAATTTAACCGTCTTTCTTCCATGGCGGCTGGTTTCAGCCGCCATTCCTACCCAAGTTGAGAAATCGCTCGTTTCTCGCCAACCCGGTGGGTACGAAGCTCCCGGGTATGTTTCCATCGCCATGCCGGATTTTCGTTGAGTCCTTGCCGTGTGCAGGTAGGCCAACTAAACCGGCTATCATCTTCCAGTGGCCGACGGTTCCATGCTCGTGCTTTCTACCGCAGGATCCACTTCGTACTTAGCTATCGAGGACCCGTTGTTTGATGAGCACTTGTTAGCTCTCAAGAGCATTAATAATGTATGCACTATAATATACGAAGTATATCCATTGCTTTTTTTTCTTCCTCTTCATCTCCGTACTGCATGAGGGCTTCTTTAATTCGTAGGACTTCTATAAGAATTGTGTAGCATTTAGATCCTATGGGTTCTTCCCTACATTAGTTGTTTGATTTATAGAAATATATCCTATGTTTGTTCCTTTTTCGAAATGGGGGACATATCACAGCCTTTCGCATCAAAATGATGTATATGGCTGCTTTATTGCTTTCTTCAGCTCATACACAAATTATGACAACTTCTCACTGGATCAGCCTAGAGTCGACACAAAGATCCACCAACGAAACATAGAAAATAGCCGGGTGCCAAAAAGGCAAAAACACATCAGTAAGTAATTCTATGAGGAAACCGCCACCACCCCGGTCGTAAAAATCCCGTGCGGCCGTCTCTAGTCGCTTGCACCCGCACTCCATGATATCCTCGCTGATCCTCGGGCCGGAGATAAGAAACATACGGATCTAGTGAATAATCATAGGGATAACTCGCAAGAAGGGATGAGATTTGGGTTTATTAAACACGACTTCATTTTGTACATTCCAAAATAGCCCATAAAATAGCGCATACACCCTCTCTAATGTATACAAAATCCTATGCTTTTCCTAATCTTATGATTTTCATATCCTTTGAATGAAAAAGGATCCCCGATTCGCTATCGGTGAATTTTTCCATGCAGAAGGGATTATGAGATTAAAGGGCCACAACACCACCCTTCGTAACGTAAACCTCAAACTCTTGCATAGGTTTGGTATCCCGAATGCGAATCGTAGACGAATGCTCAGCCTCCGGAGAGGAGCAGCCAAGCGCGCGTGTGTGCATCTTCGGCCGTGTATGTTTCCATTGCCGTGCCGCCTCCTTGCCGGCTGCCGCATCCAACTACTTAACCGTCTTTCTTCCAGGGATGGCGGTTCCATAGTTGAAGAGGTTCCTATGGACAAGGACTTTGCAGCTCTCGTGCATATTGAAGAGGTTGGCACTCCATTTGTTTATTTCTCCCCTCATCTCGCACTCGCATACTTCATTGTCGTTGAATTTGCAATGCAGATGTGATAACACGATTCTCCGCGAAACTGGACCAGATCAAGGGCCACAACACCATCCTTCATAAGAAAATCCGCCACCTCGTGGGCAGGTGCATTTTAGATCGTGCCATATCGGAGGAGAATGCCCGTTCCGAGCAATCTTCTTTTGATAAACCAGGTACTCGACGTTCTCGCGGAGTGTAAGAAGTTGAGGAAGGAAGTCGAGGAACTACGCGCCCAGCCACCGATGAGTGTGGTCACCGACAAGGCTGGTCGATGTGATTGCAACCGTGACCGTGAAAGTTTTCAACAGAAGTGGAGTTGCATGCCGAACATGCGCAATATTTCGAGACGAAGTATTTGAAAGCTTCGCACAGAGTGCGATAAGTTGAAGAAGGAAGTCGAGTGTCTCCGCTCCCAAGAGCTCAACTATTGCGACATCGTGAGACCAGGGTGTGCTAATTGCAGCCTGAATTTTGGAATCGATGAAAAGTTGAATTTGGCTTTGTTGTGCAATATAGCAAGACCTCGTTCCTCCTCTCGCTCTTCGTCTTTTGGCATAATTGCTTTGTCTTCGTATTGACTCCCGAATGATTCGTATATTTCCGACGGTTTCGAATTATGTACAACTTTTGTAATATTGGTCAAACTAGTTTTGACCAGTGGTTTGTGTAGGGTGGTTGAATTTTTTGGTTGGTCCAAATTGTGTTGTGTGGTCCAAATGTGATGTATCATCACACCACCATGTGCCCCGCCACCCCCAGTGTTTTGGTAATGCCATTCCGATACATGCTTCATAGAAGGAACATACATTTTTTCCGTTAGGGCATGACAATTTTGAAAAATTCAAACAAAAATGGGAAGAGAGAATGGTAACATCATTTTCCATGTGATGCCCCTGTGCCAAATTTTGGTTCATTTTAAGAATGTAAGGTGACAAATTACTCGACGGCATGACCGGATTGGCATAGGGGATTTATTTTTTGAAGGATGTTATTTTTCATGGACAATATCTGACACAAACAATAAAATGTTAAGGTCTCATATTATTCTGAATGATTGTGAATTACTTATGACGTTTGGAAGTATTGGTATACGTGAGAATCGAGTACATGCACGACTTCACGCGTCCACAACTAATCGGCCTCATCGTCTCGTCGCGTCCACAACTAATGCCCCTCCGATACGCAGAGTCGAGGCTATAAAATAATCGACCTCATCGTCTCTCGCGAGCTCGTCCTCTTCCCTCCCATCAACTCACCGCACCTCCGAGGCATCGACTTCCTCGTTTCCAACCGCAGCAGAAGATGAAGACAAGGTCTTGCGTACGAGGCGGAGCAACCGGCGGCCGTCGCGCAGAGGATGCCTCTCGCGGTAGTGGCCGCCGCGGCGGGTGAGGCTTCACCGGGCACCCAGTGCCGCTCGTCTCCTCTCGCTTGTCCGATTCTTCGACCTCGGTCGAAACGGGCGTCCCGGGCCGTCGAGGAGAAGGTGGATAGCAACGCCGTTGCTCCCGCCGAAGATCCGCAAGGCGTTGCAGGCCACCACGGCGAGGTCTTCCTAGACCCGGTGGCCGGACGCGGACCTCGACTCCTTCGACGATTTCGGCCCAAACGTTCAGCCCGTGGAGGATGTCGAGGGTGACGACGAGGAGGTACCGCTCTTTTACCGAAACTGTCCCGATCCTTTTTGTGTCATATTACCGTTTCGCGTGGTTTGCACGAACCTCGGTTCTTGATTGATTTGATCCCTACCTTGTTCTTGTAGACGTACTTGATTCTACTGTTCGTACGGTCGTATTCTAGTTTCATTTCGACTAATCTCGCCATGTAGTTGGCTTGATTTGTCATATAATTAATTTATCTCGTTCATACTTAGTGGACTTGCAATTGTTGTGGCTTATGTTCATTGCTGTTCATAGGGTTTTCTCGTGATTTAGTATGATTTCTTCTGCCATTTACTTGTTCTACACATTTAATTTTAGGGTTTCTAAGGTTTGCTTATGATAGTGCAATATTTATTCGATCTTTCATTAAGCACCTGATTATTATGTACTTTATAATTCACAGGAATATTCTGATGACATGGACGACAACAAGGAGCGCAGGGACGTGAAGAGCCGCTACGTTCTCAAGCGGCTGAAGGGTGGTGAAATTGCTTTCCGCATGCGCTGGGAGCTATTTTGCCCATTCTCGTGGCAAAATCCTCCGTAAGGACATCCGCAGCTCGATCCAAGATGCGACGGGTGTAGGCCTAAGTACATCGGGGAAGCACCGCCCCGCAACCAAGGCCAAGCACGCAAGCATATGGCCTCTTCCTCCAGAATTACGCTCTTGCCCGGCTTGTTCCCGCCAACGCCCCGCTCGCTGGCCCTCATGCTCCCGGTCCCGTTTAAAGTTCATATGTGTAATCTTATTCCCTTTGGAAGTTCAGAGATTAAACTCTACTAGTACAACCGTGGTGGTCTTGTGATGGTAGTACTTTTTGATGCATTTGTGATGTAGTAGTACGAAGTACTAGTATTTTTTTTTGAAATGGTATAGTACTATCTAAGAAAAGTACTCCCTTCGATTCACATTCATTTTACACCAAGAAATATGGATCTGAGTGAGGGAGTAAATTAAACATGGCATCTCGTGCATGAAGCTTGACATATCGATCAAGTTGGCTAGAATGGCAATACAATGCTGCTCATTAGGCAAATGCATGCCATGTAAAGAAGTCTATACTGACATAAAAAAAAGACTACATTGGGGATTAGAGTCAATTGGGGTATCTACAATACATAAAATCTTGCTTGTAGCTGATTTTGGCTAAGAGGGTTTTACTCACATTACACGTGCCACTTTCCTTGTCTGCAAAACAAGTTCCAATAAAGGAAGAGGAAAGAAAAGGACATTGTGGGCGTAGATTGAACACCTTTTTTATGTGTTAAGCCGATGCCTCGTTTAGCCGAGGATTTCGACTTAGGCCTAACAACTCAAAGACACCCACAAATAAATCTCCTTGCGCGCACCACCGTCAGCAAAAATAACAAAATTAGCACGCAAGATTAAGAACGTAGTGAATTTAATTAACTTGGTTAGCTTTTCAAGCAATATATTCACAGAAAGAGCACACATGTTCGGCTCGAAATAATCGTAAGAGAAGAACAATAAATCTAAGGCACCCCACTTCATCGGAAGAAGGGGCGCGACAACGCATGGATTCATACCTTGAGTCGACGCTGGCTCGTAGAAGGGCGGCCGCGCTCGAGGAGGCCTGGCGACGTCTCCACCTCGGTATCACATGTGACCGTTCTCGACGGGCGGTGCGCCACGCCATGTAGAAGATCTATCAAAAGAGGAGAGCCCGATGACGCTACTGACGCCTCAACCTTGATAGCACCGGCCTGTTGCTCCGCACTGACATGCGCCACATGCAAGATTTAGCGGATGCGCCAATTTCAGAGATATGTCATGATCGTTGTAACAAATTTCACCGTGATGATGATTTGATCCTCGCACTCGGCCTTGAACACAAGTACTAGTACAGCCTCACAATTTTTTTATCATTATACTTTGCGAGATTTAGCGGATGCGCCAATTTTAGAGATATGTCATGATCGTTGTAACGAATTTCAACGTGATGATGATTTGATCCTCGCACTCGGCCTTGAACATAAGTACTAGTACATTCTCACAATTTTTTTATCATTATATTTGCGAGATTTAGCGGATGCGCCAATTCCGAGATAGATCATGATCATGGTAACACACTTTTCAATGTAATGATGATTTGATGTTGCACTCGACCTTGAACATAAGTCCTAGTACGGTCTCACAATTTTTTTATCATTATACTTTGCAAGTTTTAGCGGATGCGCCCATTTTCGTGAGGTAGATCATGCTCATGGTAACAAATTTTAAACGTGATGATGATTTGATGTTGCACTCGACCTTGAACGTAAGTACTACTACTGTCTCACGATTTCTTTATCATTATACTTTGCCGTATTTAGCGGATGCGCCAAATTTAGAGATAGATCATGATCATGGTAACAAATTTTCAACGTGATGATGATTTGATGTTGCACTCGGCTTGAACATAAGTACTAGTACGGTCACTCAATATTTTAGCATTATACTTTGCAACTGATGCACCAATTTCATGTGCATGTCACCAGATCTGTGTCCGATGATGATCATGGTAGTAACCGATGTTCAACTTGATGATGATTTGATTTTACAGTCGGCCTTGAACAGAGGTACTAGTACGGTCTCACAATTTTTTATCATTATACTTGGACCGTAGCGAAATTCAAAATCTCATAGCGGCAAAACTTCCCGCCCACAAAATACAAAAATTTCACACGCTTCCAAATTCCTATTCTACCCCTGTGGAGATGACAGCGAAAGTCGGTTGGTGGGGGGTCCGCCGTCATTTTTTGGATCACCACCTCCCTAGCCCCGGAAACCCTCCCAAAAAAATTCACACTTTCCTCTCGAGACCCACCCACCGGAACTTCCCAAGTCCCTCTCTCCCACCTCCACGACCACCGCACCGGAACATCCCCGCCGGACTTCCTCGGCCTACCCGAGCCCTCGCGATCCTCATCATCCGGCTGCCTGCCGGAGCCGCTTCATCGACGCCGTCATCAACCGGACCGGATCATCCCCGCCGAACCTCGAAACCATATGCTCATCCAGCAGTCTACCGCAGTCGCTTCAGCCGCGGTATCGTCCACCCCACCGGAGCCGCTTCGCCGGATCAGTCGTCCACCGCATCGTATCTTGCTCACCGACACCGCTGTGCATGAACCGGATCCGCTTCACCGGCGCCGTGCATGATCTAAACTCTTCTACTTGTCGCTTTTCTATTGCTTGCCTGCAAGTTCTTGTTTAATCTTGGGGGAACTTGTTTGTGCTAACGACGCGCCGTTACTTTTTTGCAGATGAGATGAGTAACCATGAAGTGTAATGGCCGTCTCTCCAACCCCAAGTAGCACATGTAGCGTACTTCATCACCGGATCTATCAACCCCAGGAAGATCTGCTATGACTCCCACAGAGTGCTTCTCCTAATGTAAGTCCCTTGTTTTAGCGCCATGTTCTGGGGTTCGGATGCTTGTTTGTCCGAAGCTCTTTTAGTTCATTCCTAGCTATGACCGTAACACGTTGCTATTTTCTACTTCATTGCTAACTTTAAGCGATTGAACATTTTGGTTTGCATTCCCTGCTCCGTAGATGTAGCCATCATAACTTCTATCTTGCTGCGATCGTTGTTACAAAAATTATAGGTATTATAGTAACATCCTGCTATTATTTAGTTCATGGCCAATTTTAAGTAATTGCACATGTTGGTTCGCATTCCCTCCTCTTTAGCTTTTGCCATCGTAACTTCTATTTTTGGTTTACATTCCCTGCTCTCGTAGATCTAGCCATCATAACTTTATCTTGCTCGCTCGTTGTTACAAAAATTATGGCCTGCTACTATGTTGTTTGTGCCAATTTTTTACTCCATGAACATGTTGGCTTGCATTCCCTGTACTACGAGGTGATGCCATTGTTTTGTATCTAGTTCATTGTAAGCTAACAAAGTAAGGACTTAGTTTGGAATGCTATCACTCTGCTATCTAGCCTGTAGTACAAATAAACTTGTCATACTACTAGATAATAATTTTGCGTGCCATCTTGTTCTTCAAAAGCTGCATTATTGACTTGTTTCTTTGACTTGGCATGACGCTCACATATGGAAAGCTGAACATATTGGTTTGCATTCCCTCTTATACAAGTTCACAGGGTGATCCCACTATATTACTGTATCTGGTCCATCCTAAGCTCCAGCATTAACTATCCTCTATGTGTTGCTCATTACAAGTTTATATCCGAAACATCTTGATTTGCATCCCCTTCACTATAAGTTCAGGAGTATTATTTAGTTCACGGCCAAAATGAAGTAATTGCACTTGGCACATGTTGGTTCACATTCCCTCCTCTTTAGCTTTTGCTATCGTAACTTCTATTTTTGCTTTACATTCCCTGCTCTCTAGATGTAGCCATCATAACTTCATCTTGCTCAGTCGTTGTTACAAAATTTATAGCCTGCTACTATGATGTTCATGCCAATTTTGTACTCCCTGAACATGTTGGTTTGCATGGGACTCGACAGTAGTAAGTCTGCTGTTTCATTCTAACATGCTCTGTTATATTGGCCGTTGGTATGCGGCATGCACTCTTTGTTTGCTTATTGTGCGCATTACAATGATCTTGTTATAACGACGAAATGATGAGTTCCAAATTCTTTGGCAAACAATATTGTAGTGTCTTTGCCTTTCCATTGTTGCTTGTCTTAACTTGTAATGTCTTTGTTTCGGATATAGGTGCTTGCATGGACAACTTAAAAGATTGCCGGATCCCTTCATTGTATTGCTAGGTTTAATTACCATTCAATTTCTCTGGGTTACGTAATATTTTTTCAATGCCTTCCAGATTGATGTAATATTTAGTTAGTTTTTATAGTTCTTTCGCGCATTTTTTCTTTGGTGCTTGTGGTAAGTGAGGCTATCCGACGTGAAATCAATGTCTGCGTAAATATTCTCGATATCTAAATCACGAATTCCCATCCCTTAAACGGCCCAATTAAGCGAAATCACATACGTGCTCAGCCCGCAAAATCCTAAAGCGCCTTTTACGCCGGCATATAAACGAGCAACTAAACGGGCCGGCCCACTTACTTATTGGGCCAGCCCACTTGATTTACTCGTGGACCCCACACTTTTATTGGGCCGGCCCACTTGCTTTAAGGTGGACCCCACCCACTACCGGGCCGGCCCACTAACTAGTTGGGCCAGCCCAATTGCTTTTGTGGTGGTCCCCACATACTAAACGGCCGGCCCTTTAAGACGAAAGTGGGACCCACTCGTGTTTTTGGCCGGCCCACTAGCGTGTTGGGCCGGCCCACTTGCTATATGGTGGACCCCACATACTAAATGGGCCGGCCCTTTGACGGAAAGTGGGACCCACCTGTGTTTTGGCCCGGCCCACTAGCGTGTTGGGCCGGCCCATTTGCTGTACGGTGGACCCCACATACTAAATGGGCCGGCCCGTTAATAGGAAAGTGGGATCCACCAGTGTTTTGGCCCGGCCCACTATCTTGTTGGGCCGGCCCACTAGCTATATGGTGGACCCCACATACTAAATGGGCCAGCCCTTTAACTGGAAAGTGGGACCCACCTGTGTTTTTGGCCGGCCCACTATCTTGTTGGGCGCGCCCACTTGCTATATGGTGGACCCCACATACTAAACGGGCTTGCCCTTTAACAAGAAAGTGGGACCCACCGGTGCTTTTGGCCCGGCCCACTGGCTTGTTGGGCCAGACCATTTGATCAAATGTGGACCCCACGTACTAAATGGGCCGGCCCGATAGCAGGAACGTGGGACCCACATGCTAATTGGGCCGGCCCAGTTGCTTTAATGTGGACCCCACTTTTTAAATGGGCCGGCCCGATACCAGGAAAGTGGGTCCCACATGTCTTGTGGGCCGGCCCTTTTGCATGTTGACCGGTCAAACGAGTGCATTCGGCCCGGCCCACATGCTTAGTGGGCCGACCCATTAAAGTTTTGACCAGTCAACCTTAGAGGTTAGGCCCGGCCCACGTAACTAATGGACCAGCCCAGCTATATAGTTGACCGGTCAAACTAAGTCAGCTGGCCCGGCCCGCAAACTTAATGGGCCGGCCCGCTTAAGACGTGGCAAGCCTCGTGTGGGCCTACCATCTACCACGGGGTTTCAGCCGGTTAACGCCGTTAATCGCCGGTTAACGGCGTACGCCACGTGTCGGCTTGCATGACATCGGCGGTCAACGGGCTCCCGGAAACACTTGGGCAACGGTCCGATTTTCCGTGGCGGAAGGGCGCCCAAGCGCGACGGACCGAAAAAATCGTCGTAGGACTTTGCCTGACGCAGTTTCCACAACAGAACCCATATCGTCGGGTTAGGCCCATAGGCGACGAAAAATACCCCTTAGCGGACGATTTTGAGACGTTGTCTATCAGAACTTTTCTTGTAGTGTATCCTTCTTATAGTCACTCTAAAATGAAGTTTTTGGGATGTTCTTGAAATTTTCATGTTTGAAACCCAAAACCACTTCTCTTCATGCTTGACTTCATAAGATAGAGTTTAGGGGCTAGGGGGTAGATACATGCTTTGCCTAGGTTTGAATATGTGCAAACCTTGTTTATCAACTTGAATTCTTACTATATGACATAAGAAGACTATATGCTTTGTTTTTCATTTTTCTGATTTTTTTTTAAAATTTTATGCCCATTTGAATCTTTTGCTCAAATCATAGGTGTAATTTGACACAGATTTAAACAAGTTTAAAATATGAAAATGAAAAGGTGTTAAGCATGGATCCTTCTTATATTATTAGTCACTCTAAAATGAAGCTTTTGGGAGGTTTTTGAAATTTCCATGTTTGAAACCAAAAACCACTTCTCTTCATGCTGTTGACTTCATAAGATAGAGTTTAGGGGTTAGGGGTGTAGATACATGATTTGTCTTTTGTTTGAATATGTGTCTAGACCTTGTTTATCAACTTTAATGCTTACTATATGACATAAGAAAACTTTGTGCTTTAATTTGGTTTTAAATTTTTCTAAATTTTTTTGATTTTTGATGCACATTTTGAATCTTGGTCAAATCCTAGGTTTGACCAAGATTTAAACAAGTATAAAACATGAAAATGAAAAGGGAAGCATGCATCGATCCTTCTTAGTCACTCCAAAGTGAAGCTTTTTGGAAGTTTTTGAAATTTCCATGTTTGAAACCCAAAACGACTTCTCTTCGTGCTTCATCGACACTTCAGAAGACAAAGTTTAGGGTTAGGGGTAGATATATGATCGATTTCTCTGGTTTGAATATGTCAGACCTTGTTTATCACCTTGAATGCTTACTATATGACATAAGAAGACGACATGTTTTTTTTGTTGATTTTTTTGAATTTTTATGCCCATTTGAATCTTGGTCAAATCATAGGTTTGACCATGATTTAAACATGTTTAAAACATGAAAATGAAAAAGTAAGTCTGGATCCTTCTTAGTCACTCCAAAATGTACCAATTGATATATGAGTTAACTTGGCTTCATGGAAAAAATAATGTCATGTAAATGAGTTAACTTGGCTTTCCTACCCTTGAATCCATAGGAGTAGTATAATAATCAACCGAGTTTTTAAACCAACGAGTCCATCACTTACGTGTGGTGCCCATGCGTGAGGTCCCACACTTCAGTGAGCACAAGCCAAGTGCGCTAGGTACGCAAACTCATCATGATGCGTACTGGAAGTCTCTGGGTCCTTCAGGATTCGGTTGTCCCTCTCACAAAAAAAAATCTCTCATTCTCGGCCTCGCTCGACTCGCTCGCTCGCTCGCTCGCACCTCCTGCTCACTGATGGCGTGTATTTCACACGTTCGTTGGGCAACCCCAAGAGGAAGGTATGATGCGCACAGCAGCAAGTTTTCCCTCAGAAAGAAACCAAGGTTTATCGAACCAGCAGGAGCCAAGAAGCACGTTGAAGGTTGATGGCGGCGGGATGTAGTGCGGCGCAACACCGGAGATTCCGGCGCCAACGTGGAACCTGCACAACACAACCAAAGTACTTTGCCCCAACGAAACGAGTGAGGTTGTCAATCTCACCGGCTTGCTGTAACAAAGGATTAACCGTATTGTGTGGAAGATGATTGTTTGCAGAGAAAACAGTAAAAACAAGTATTGCAGCAAATTTGTATTTCAGTATAAAAGAATGGACCGGGGTCCACAGTTCACTAGAGGTGTCTCTCCCATAAGATAAAAGCATGTTGGGTGAACAAATTACAGTCGGGCAATTGACAAATAGAGAGGGCATAACAATGCACATACATGACATGATAAGTATAGTGAGATTTAATTGGGCATTACGACAAAGTACATAGACCGCCATCCAACTGCATCTATGCCTAAAAATTCCACCTTCAGGTTATCATCCGAACCCCCTCCAGTATTAAGTTGCTAACAACAGACAATTGCATTAAGTATGGTGCGTAATGTAATCAACAACTACATCCTCGGACATAGCGCCAATGTTTTATCCCTAGTGGCAACAGCACAACACAACCTTAGAACTTTCCGTCACTCGTCCCAGGTGTCAATGCAGGCATGAACCCACTATCGAGCATAAATACTCCCTCTTGGAGTTAAGAGTAAAAACTTGGCCGAGCCTCTACTAGTAACGGAGAGCATGCAAGATCATAAACAACACATATGTAATAACTTGATAATTAACATGACATGGTATTCTCTATCCATCGGATCCCGACAAACACAACATAGAGTATTATCGATAGATGATCTTGATCATGTTAGGCAGCTCACAAGATCCAACAATGAAGCACAATGAGGAGAAGACAACCATCTAGCTACTGCTATGGACCCATAGTCCAGGGGTGAACTACTCACTCATCACTCCGGAGGCGACCATGGCGGTGTAGAGTCCTCCGGGAGATGAATCCCCTCTCCGGCAGGGTGCCGGAGGAGATCTCCGGAATCCCCCGAGATGGGATCGGCGGCGGCGGCGTCTCGGTAAGGTTTTCCGTATCGTGGTTTTCGCATCGGGGTTTCGCGACGGAGGCTTTAAGTAGGCGGAAGGGCGAGTCGGGGGCCCGACGAGGGGGCCACACCATAGGGCGGCGCGGGCCCCCCTTGGCCGCGCCGCCTTGTGGTGTCGCCACCTCGTGGCCCCACTTCGTATGTTCTTCGGTCTTCCGGAAGCTCCGGTGGAAAAATAGGCCCCTGGGTCTTTGTTTCGTCCAATTCCGAGAATATTTCGTTACTAGGATTTCGAAACCAAAAACAAGCGAAAAAAGGAACCGGCACTTCGGCATCTTGTTAATAGGTTAGTTCCAGAAAATGCACGAATATGACATAAAGTGTGCATAAAACATGTAGGTATCATCAATAATATGGCATAGAACATAAGAAATTATCGATACGTCGGAGACGTATCAAGCATCCCCAAGCTTAGTTCTGCTCGCCCCGAGCAGGTAAAACGATAACAAAGATAATTTCTGAAGTGATATGCCATCATAACCTTGATCATACTATTTGTAAACATATGTAGTGGATGCAGCGATCAAAACAATGGTAATGACATGAGTAAACAAGTGAATCATAAAGCAAAGACTTTTCATGAATAGTACTTCAAGACAAGTATTAATAAGTCTTGCATAAGAGTTAACTCATAAAGCAATAAATCAAAGTAAAGGTATTGAAGCAACACAAAGGAAGATTAAGTTTCAGCGGTTGCTTTCAACTTGTAACATGCATATCTCATGGATAATTGTCAACATAGAGTAATATAACAAGTACAATATGCAAGTATGTAGGAATCAATGCACAGTTCACACAAGTGTTTGCTTCTTGAGGTGGAGAGAAATAGGTGAACTGACTCAACATAAAAGTAAAGAGAATGGTCCTTCAAAGAGGAAAGCATCGATTGCTATATTTGTGCTAGAGCTTTTATTTTGAAAACATGAAACAATTTTGTCAACGGTAGTAATAAAGCATATGAGTTATGTACATTATATGTTACAAGTTGCAAGTCTCATGCATAGTATACTAATAGTGCCCGCACCTTGTCCTAATTAACTTGGACTACCGGATCTTTGCAATGCATATGTTTTGACCAAGTGTCACAATGGGGTACCTCCATGTCGCCTGTACAAAGGTCTAAGGAGAAAGCTCGCATTTTGGATTTCTCGCTTTTGATTATTCCCAACTTAGACATCCATATCGGGACAACATGGACAACAGATAATGGACTCCTCTTTAATGCATAAGCATGTGGCAACAATTATTATTCTCTTACGAGATTGAGGATATATGTCCAAACTGAAACTTTCACCATGAATCATGGCTTTAGTTAGCGGCCCAAA
Source organism: Lolium rigidum (assembly GCF_022539505.1). NCBI lineage: Eukaryota > Viridiplantae > Streptophyta > Magnoliopsida > Poales > Poaceae > Lolium > Lolium rigidum. Next base: position 20,216 of record NW_025901464.1, read on the forward strand.
GTTCTTCTCTAACAATATGCATGCTCCAACCATGAAGGTGGTAGATCTCTCTTGCTTCAGACAAGACGGACATGCATAGCAACTCACATGATATCCAACAAAGAATAGTTGATGGCGTCCCCGAAACATGGTTATCGCACAACAAGCAACTTAATAAGAGATAAAGTGCATAAGTACATATTCAATACCACAATAGTTTTTAAGCTATTTGTCCCATGAGCTATATATTGCAAAGGTGAATGATGGAATTTTAAAGGTAGCACTCAAGCAATTTACTTTGGAATGGCGGATAAATACCATGTAGTAGGTAGGTATGGTGGACACAAATGGCATAGTGGTTGGCTCAAGTATTTTGGATGCATGAGAAGTATTCCCTCTCGATACAAGGTTTAGGCTAGCAAGGTTATTTGAAACAAACACAAGGATGAACGGTACAGCAAAACTCACATAAAAGACATATGGTAAACATTATAAGACTCCATACCGTCTTCCTTGTTGTTCAAAACTCAATACTAGATGTTATCTAGACTCTAGAGAAACCAAATATGCAAACCAAATTAGCAAGCTCTAAGTATTTCTTCATTAATGGGTGCAAAGTATATGATGCAAGAGCTTAAACATGAGCACAACAATTGCCAAGTATCAAATTATCCAAGACATTTTAGAGTTACTACATGTAGCATTTTCCAAATCCAACCATATAACAATTTAATGAAGATGAAACTTCGCCATGAATACTATGAGTAGAGCCTAAGGACATATTTGTCCATATGCAACAGCGGAGTGTGTCTCTCTCCCATAAAGTGAATGCTAGGATCCATTTTATTCAATCAAAACAAAAAAACAAAAACAAACCGACGCTCCAAGCAAAGTGCATAAGATGTGACGGAATAAAACTATAGTTTCAGGGGAGGAACCTGATAATGTTGTCGATGAAGAAGGGGATGCCTTGGGCATCCCCAAGCTTAGACGCTTGAGTCTTCTTAGAATATGCAGGGGTGAACCACCGGGGCATCCCCAAGCTTAGAGCTTTCACTCTCCTTGATCATATTGCATCATACTCCTCTCTTGATCCTTGAAAACTTCCTCCACACCAAACTCGAAACAACTCATTAGAGGGTTAGTGCATAATAAAAATTCACATGTTCAGAGGTGACACAGTCATTCTTAACACTTCCGGACATTTCATAAAGCTACTTGGACATTAGTGGATCAAAGAAATTCATCCAACATAGCAAAAGAGGCAATGCGAAATAAAAGACAGAATCTGTCAAAACAGAACAGTCCGTAAAGATGGATTTTATTAGGCCACCAGACTTGCTCAAACGAAAATGCTCAAATAGAATGAAAGTTGCGTACATATCTGAGGATCATGCTCGTAAATTGGCTTAATTTTCTGAGCTACCTACAGGGAGATAGACCCAGATTCGTGACAGAGCAAAGAAATCTGGAACTGCGCAGTAATCCAAATCTAGTACTTACTTTTCTATCAAAGACTTTACTTGGCACAACAAAACATAAAACTAAGATAAGGAGAGGTTGCTACAGTAGTAAACAACTTCCAAGACACAAATATAAAACAAAAATACTTGGAGTAAAAACATGGGTTGTCTCCCATAAGCGCTTTTCTTTAACGCCTTTCGGCTAGGCGCGAAAAGTGTAACTCAAGTAACATCGAGAGATGAAGCATCAACATCATAATTTGTTCTAATAATAGAATCATAAGGTAACTTCATTCTCTTTCTAGGGAAGTGTTCCATACCTTTCTTGAGAGGAAATTGATATTTAATATTACCTTCCTTCATATCAATAGTAGCACCAACGGTTCGAAGAAAAGGTCTTCCCAATATAATGGGGCAAGATGCATTGCATTCAATATCCAAGACAACAAAATCAACGGGGACAAGGTTATTGTTAACCATAATATGAACATTATCAACTTTCCCCAAAGGTTTCTTTTTAGCATTATCGGCGAGGTTAACATCCAGATAACAATTCTTCAATGGTGGCAAGTCAAGCATATCATAGACTTTTTTAGGCATAACGTAAATACTTGCACCAAGATCACATAAGGCATTACAATCAAAATCTTTGACTCTCATTTTAATGATGGGCTCCCAACCATCTTCTAGCTTTCTAGGAATAGAAGTTTCAAGTTTAAGTTTCTCTTCTCTAGCTTTTATGAGAGCATTTGTAATATGTTTTGTGAAAGCCAAATTTATAGCACTAGCATTGGGACTTTTAGCAAGTTTTTGTAAGAACTTTATAACTTCAGAGATATGGCAATCATCAAAATCTAAATCATTAAAATCTAAAGCAATGGGATTATCATCCCCAAGGTTGGAAAAAATTTCAGCAGTTTTATCACAAGCAGTTTCAGCAGTTTTAGCAGTTTCAGGTAATTTTGCGCGCTTTGCACTAGGAGTAGAAGCATTGCCAACACCAATTATTTTATCATTCATAGTAGGAGGTGCAGCAACATATGAATCATTAGCATTGCTAGTGGTGGTAATAGTCCAAACTTTAACTACATTTTCCTTTTTAGCTAGTTTTTCATTTTCTTCTCTATCCCACCTAGCACGCAGTTCAGCCATTAATCTTATATTCTCATTAATTCTAACTTGGATGGCATTTGCTGTAGTAACAATTTTATTTTCAATATCCCTATTAGGCATAACTTTTGATTTCAAAAGATCAACATCAGCGGCAAGACTATCAACTCTAGAAACAAGAATATCAATTTTATTGAGCTTTTCCTCAACAGATTTGTTAAAGGCAGTTTGTGTACTAATAAATTCTTTAAGCATGGCTTCAAGTCCAGGGGGTGTATTCCTATTATTGTTGTAAGAATTCCCATAAGAATTAGCATAACCGTTACCATTATTATGAGGATATGGCCTATAGTTATTACTAGAATTGTTCCGATAAGCATTGTTGTTGAAATTATTATTTTTAATGAAGTTTACATCAACATGTTCTTCTTGGGCAACCAATGAAGCTAATGGAACATTATTAGGATCAACATTAGTCCTATCATTCGCAAGCATAGACATAATAGCATCAACCTTATCATTCAAGGAAGAGGATTCTTCAACGGAATTTACCTTCTTACCTTGTGGAGCTCTTTCCGTGTGCCATTCAGAGTAATTAACCATCATATTATCAAGAAGCTTTGTTGCTTCACCAAGAGTGATGGACATAAAGGTACCTCCAGCAGCTGAATCCAATAAATTCCGCGAAGAAAAATTTAGTCCTGCATAGAAGGTTTGGATGATCATCCAAGTAGTCAGTCCATGGGTTGGGCAATTTTTAACCAAAGATTTCATTCTTTCCCAAGCTTGAGCAACATGTTCATTATCCAATTGTTTAAAATTCATTATGCTACTCCTCAAAGATATAATTTTACATATCAGCAATGGCTGTCCTAGTGTACCAGGCCTGGATATCCATATCAGCAGGGGGATAATATCTACCAATAAAAGCATCCTTGCATTTAGTCCAGGAATCAATACTATTCTTAGGCAGAGATAGCAACCAATCTTTAGCTCTTCCTCTTAATGAGAAAGGAAACAATTTTAATTTTATAATGTCACCATCTACATCTTTATACTTTTGCATTTCACATAGTTCAACAAAATTATTGAGATGGGCAGCAGCATCATCGGAACTAACACCGAGAAAATTGCTCTCGCATAACAAGATTCAGTAAAGCAGGTTTAATTTCAAAGAATTCCGCTGTAGTAGCAGGTGGAGCAATAGGTGTGCATAAGAAATCATTATTATTTGTGCTAGTGAAGTCACACAACTTAGTATTTTCAGGGGTGGCCATTTTAGCAGTAATAAATAAAACAAACTAGATAAAGTAAATGCAAGTAGATTAATTTTTTTGTGTTTTTGATATAGCAAACAAGACAGTAAATAAAGTAAAACTAGCAACTAATTTTTTTGTGTTTTGATATAATGCAGCAAACAAAGTAGTAAATAAAATAAAGCAAGACAAAAACAAAGTAAAGAGATTGAGAAGTGGAGACTCCCCTTGCAGCGTGTCTTGATCTCCCCGGCAACGGCGCCAGAAAATATGCTTGAAGGCGTGTATTTCACACGTTCGTTGGGCAACCCCAAGAGGAATGTATGATGCGCACAGCAGCAAGTTTTCCCTCAGAAAGAAACCAAGGTTTATCGAACCAGGAGGAGCCAAGAAGCACGTTGAAGGTTGATGGCGGCGGGATGTAGTGCGGCGCAACACCAGAGATTCCGGCGCCAACGTGGAACCTGCACAACACAACCAAAGTACTTTGCCCCAACGAAACGAGTGAGGTTGTCAATCTCACCGGCTTGCTGTAACAAAGGATTAACCGTATTGTGTGGAAGATGATTGTTTGCAGAGAAAATAGTAAAAACAAGTATTGCAGCAGATTTGTATTTCAGTATTAAAGAATGGACCGGGGTCCACATTTCACTAGAGGTGTCTCTCCCATAAGATAAAAACATGTTGGGTGAACAAATTACAGTCGGGCAATTGACAAATAGAGAGGGCATAACAATGCACATACATGACATGATAAGTATAGTGAGATTTAATTGGGCATTACGACAAAGTACATAGACCGCCATCCAACTGCATCTATGCCTAAAAAGTCCACCTTCGAGGTTATCATCCGAACCCCCTCCAGTATTAAGTTGCTAACAACGAGACAATTGCATTAAGTATGGTGCGTAATGTAATCAACAACTACATCCTCGGACATAGCGCCAATGTTTTATCCCTAGTGGCAACAGCACAACACAACCTTAGAACTTTACGTCACTCGTCCCGGTGTCAATGCGGGCATGAACCCACTATCGAGCATAAATACTCCCTCTTGGAGTTAAGAGTAAAAACTTGGCCGAGCCTCTACTAGTAACGGAGAGCATGCAAGATCATAAACAACACATATGTAATAACTTGATAATTAACATGACATGGTATTCTCTATCCATCGGATCCCGACAAACACAACATAGAGTATTACTGATAGATGATCTTGATCATGTTAGGCAGCTCACAAGATCCAACAATGAAGCACAATGAGGAGAAGACAACCATCTAGCTACTGCTATGGACCCATAGTCCAGGGGTGAACTACTCACTCATCACTCCGGAGGCGACCATGGCGGTGTAGAGTCCTCCGGGAGATGAATCCCCTCTCCGGCAGGGTGCGGAGGAGATCTCCGAGAATCCCCGAGATGGGATCGGCGGCGGCGTCTCAGTAAGGTTTTCCGTATCGTGGTTTTCGCATCAGGGGTTTCGCGACGGAGGCTTTAAGTAGGTGGAAGGGCAGAGTCGGGGGCCTGACGAGGGGGCCACACCATAGGGCGGCGCGGGGCCCCCCTTGGCCGCGCCGCCTTTTGGTGTCGCCACCTCGTGGCCCCACTTCGTATGTTCTTCGGTCTTCTGGAAGCTCCGTGGAAAAATAGGCCCCTGGGTCTTTGTTTCGTCCAATTCCGAGAATATTTCGTTACTAGGATTTCGAAACCAAAAACAGCGAGAAACGAGAAGCGGCACTTCGGCATCTTGTTAATAGGTTAGTTCCAGAAAATGCACGAATATGACATAAAGTGTGCATAAAACATGTAGGTATCATCAATAATATGGCATAGAACATAAGAAATTATCGATACGTCGGAGACGTATCACTCACTGACAAAACCTGCAGAACAGTCAACATCATCACCCGAAAAAGGGCAGACACCATAATTCTCTCCCTTCTTCTCTCCTTCCGAGTGATCCCTCTTCCTCCGAGTTTCACTCGACGGGCAAACACACGTGTGCTGCATAGTAATAATATAAGAGTAGAAAAATCGACCTACAAATCTATGATTAAATAGGTTAATCTAGGGTTTTGCCCACTACTACAGATCAAGTTCAAAAATATCCAACTACTGGTTCGATTTCGGGCTACTAATATAAAATTAAATAAGTTGAAATAGTATTCCTCTAAAAAAATCATTTTGGTATGCATTGTTTTATACTTTTCATAGCTATAGTGCATCACAAATTCATGATTTCATGCTTTGCTTTGCCAATTTCGATTTTTTCTAACCACCTTCTCTTTGATTTCAAATTTAGGTCAAACTATTGGTGCCTGGTATGTGTTCTACTTGAATTGGATGCTGCGTGTGCACATGTTTTGCCATTGTTTTGGGCTTCCACACATCTTTGGGGCATCCAAGTATTTATGTTACCTTGTGTTTTCTTGAATTGTAATTCATGTACCATTCCTCCCAATTTATATGCCCATTTGAATTTGGTCAAATCATAAGTTTGGCCAAGATTTGAACAAGTTTAAAACATGAAAATGAAAAGGTAAGCCTGGATCCTTCTTAGTCACTCTAAAATGAAGCTTTTGGGAGGTTTTTGAAATTTCCATGTTTGAAACACAAAACCACTTCTCTTCATGCTTGACTTCATAACACACAGTTTAGGGTTAGGGGGTAGATACATGATTTGTTGTTTGAATATGTTTAGACCTTGTTTATCAACTTGAATGCTTACTATATGTGACATGAGAATACTATGTGCTTTGGTTTTCATTTTTTTGATTTTTTCTGAATTTTTATGTCCATTTGATCTTGGTCAAATCCTAGGTTTAACAAAGATTTAAACAAGTTTATAACATGAAAATAAAAAGGTAAGCCTGCATCCTTCTTAGTCACTCAAAAATGAATCTTTTGGGAAGGTTTTTGAAATTTCCATGTTTGAAACCCAAAACCACGTCTCTTCATTCTTGACTTCATAAGACATAGTTTAGGGTTAGGGTAGATACATGCTTTTTCTGGTTTGAATATTTCTAGACCTTGTTTATCAACTTGAATGCTTAATATATGACATAAGAATACTATGTGCTTTGGTTTTCATTTTTTGATTTTTTCTGAATTTTTATGCCCATTTGCTCTTGGTCAAATCATAGGTTTAACCAAGATTTAAACAAGTTTAAAACATGAAAATGAAAAGGTAAGCCCGCATCCTTCTTAGTCACTCCAAAATGAGGCTTTTGGGAAGGGTTTTTGAAATTTCCATGTTTGAAACCCAAAACGACTTCTCTTCGTGCTTGACTTCATAAGACAAAGTTTAGGGTTAGGGGTAGATACATGATTTTTTCCTGGTTTGAATATGTCTAGACCTTATTTATCAACACTTGCGTGCTTACTATATGACGTAAGAAGGCTCTATGTTCTTTGGTTTTTCATTTTTTTGAATTTTTGTGCCCATTTGAATCTTGGTCAAATCCTAGGTATGGTTTGATCAAGATTTGAACATGTTTAAAACATGAAAATAAAAGGTAAGCATGGATCCTTCTTAGTCACTCTAAAATGAAGCTTTTAGGAGGTTCTTTAAATTTCCAAGTTTGAAACCCAAAACCACTTCTCTTCATGCTTGACATCATAAGATAGAGTTTAGGGGCTAGGGGTAGATACATGCTTTGCCTAGGTTTGAATATGTGCAAACCTTGTTTATCAACTTGAATGCTTACTATATGACATAAGAAGACTATATGCTTTGTTTTTCATTTTTTGATTTTTTTTTAAAATTTTATGCCCATTTGAATCTTTTGCTCAAATCATAGGTGTAATTTGACACAGATTTAAACAAGTTTAAAATATGAAAATGAAAAGGTGGTAAGCATGGATCCTTCTTATATTATTAGTCACTCTAAAATGAAGCTTTTGGGAGGTTTTTGAAATTTCCATGTTTGAAACCCAAAACCACTTCTCTTCATGCTGTTGACATCATAAGATAGAGTTTAGGGGTTAGGGGTGTAGATACATGATTTGTCTTTTGTTTGAATATGTGTCTAGACCTTGTTTATCAACTTTAATGCTTACTATATGACATAAGAAACTTTGTGCTTTAATTTGGTTTTAAAATTTTCTAATTTTTTTTTGAATTTTGATGCACATTTTGAATCTTGGTCAAATCCTAGGTTTGACCAAGATTTAAACAAGTATAAAACATGAAAATGAAAAGGGAAGCATGCATCGATCCTTCTTAGTCACTCCAAAGTGAAGCTTTTGGGAAGTTTTTGAAATTTCCATGTTTGAAACCCGAAACCACTTCTCTTCGTGCTTGATCGACACTTCAGAAGACAAAGTTTAGGGTTAGGGGTAGATATATGATCGATTTCTCTGGTTTGAATATGTCTAGACCATGTTTATCAACTTGAGTGCTTACTACATGACATAAGAAGGCTATATATGTGCTTTGGTTTTTTTTTTGAATTTTTATGCCCATTTGAATCTTGGTCAAATCCTAAGTTTGACCAAGATTTGAACAAGTTTAAAACATGAAAATGAAAACGAAAAGGGTAAGCCTGGATCCTTCTTAGTCACTCTAAAATGAAGCTTTTGGGAAGTTTTTGAAATTTCCATGTTTGAAACCCAAAACGACTTCTCTTCGTGCTTGATCGACACTTCAGAAGACAAAGTTTAGGGTTAGGGGTAGATATATGATCGATTTCTCTGGTTTGAATATGTCTAGACCATGTTTATCATCTTGAGTGCTTACTATATGACATAAGATTGCTATATATGTGCTTTGGTTTTTCATTTTTTTTGAATTTTTATGCCCATTTGAATCTTGGTCAAATCCTAAGTTTGACCAAGATTTGAACAAGTTTAAAACATGAAAATGAAAAGGGTAAGCCTGGATCCTTCTTAGTCACTCTAAAATGAAGGTTTTGGGAGGTTTTTGAAATTTCCATGTTTGAAACCCAAATTAAACCACTTCTCTTCATGCTTGACTTTACAAGACATAGTTTATGGTTAGGGGGTAGATACATGATTCGTCTGTTTTAAATATTTCTAGACCTTGTTTATAAACTCGAATGTCTTACTATATGACATAAGAAGACCATGCACTTTTTTTGAATTCTTATGCCCATTTGAATCTCTTGGTCAAATCCTAGCTAGGTTTGACCAAGATTTAAACAAGTTTAACACATGAAAATGAAAAGGTAAGCTTGTATCCTTCTTAGTCACTCTAAAATGAAGCTTTTGGGAGGTTTTTGAAATTTCCATGTTTGAAACACAAAACCACTTCTCTTCATGCTTGACTTCATAAGACGAGTTTAGGGTTAGGGGGTAGATACATGATTTGTCTTGTTTGAATATGTTTAGACCTTGTTTATCAACTTGAATGCTTACTATATATATCTGACATGAGAATACTATGTGCATGCTTTGGTTTTCATTTTTTTTAATATTTTTTTGATTTTGATGCACATTTGAATCTTTGTCAAATCCTAGGTTTGACCAAGATTTAAACAAGTATAAAACATTAAAATGAAAAGGGGAAGCATGTATCCTTCTTATAGTCACTCTAAAATGAAATTTTCACTACAAGAAAAGTTGCCATGGCCGACGAAGTTGAAGTCGCGCCGTGGTTGCTCGGTGTACCATGGCCGACGATTTTTGGTCCCTCCGTGGTGCATGTCAAAACTTTTTTTTCTCGTTTTTGAGGCCACCTAGCCCGACGAAAGCGGCCAAAACGTCGCGTATGGTGGCCCGGGACGTGGTGCATCTCGAAATCTCGGGTTCGCCGGCCGAGTCAACGCAAATCCGCACCGCCGAGGGATGTAGGGCCCGGATGGCAGCCTCTCCGGCATTGTTTTTTTTCTCGATCGCGCCATCTCGTTCAACGTTCTCCGATCGAGCCGTTTACGATGCAGGATCATGGGTCCCGCATGTCATCCTCTATGAACCAAAATTCTTTCTATTCTTGGATTTTTTTTGACCCCCGATTTCCGGCTACTTCCTTTTTCTTTTGATCCCTTGCCGCCTTGGAAACATTGAGACCGCTCGCTGCTAAATGGGACCCGCATGTCATCCTCTATGTGCAATCAACTTTCTTTTCTTGGAGTTTATTTTGGCACCTCAAATTTGGTCACTTGCCTTTTTCTTTCGATCCCCCGCCGCCTCTCAAACGGTGATACCGCTGCCGCTAACTCGGGACCCGCATGTCATCCTCTATGCACTATAAAACTTTCTTTTCTTGAATTATTTTTGGCACCTCATATTTGGTCACTTACCTTTTTCTTTCGATCCCCTGCCGCCTCTCAAACGGTGATACCGCTGTCGCTAAATGGGACCCGCATGTCATCCTCTATGTACTATAAAACTTTCTTTTCTTGGAGTTTTTTTGGCACCTCAAATTTGGTCACTTGCCTTTTTCTTTCGATCCCCTGCCGCCTCTCAAACGGTGATACCGCTGCGCTAACTCGGGACCCGCATGTCATCCTCTATGTACTATAAAACTTTCTTTTCTTGAATTATTTTTGGCACCTCATATTTGGTCACTTACCTTTTTCTTTCGATCCCCTGCCGCCGCTCAAACGGTGATACCCCTGCTGCTAAATGGGACCCGCATGTCATCTTCTATGTACTATAAAACTTTCTTTTCTTGGAGTTTTTTTTGGCACCTCAAATTTGGTCACTTGCCTTTTTCTTTCGATCCCCTGCCGCCTCTCAAACGGTGATACCGCTGCTGCTAACTGGGGCCCGCATGTCATCCTCTATGTACTATAAAACTTTCTTTTCTTGAATTATTTTTGGCACCTCATATTTGGTCACTTACCTTTTTCTTTCGATCCCTGCCGCCTCTCAAACGGTGATACCGCTGCTGCTAACTCGGGACCCGCATGTCATCCTCTATGTACTATAAAACTTTCTTTTCTTGAATTATTTTTGGCTCCTCGATATTTTTTCACTTGCCTTTTTCTTTCGATCCCCTGCCGCCTCTCAAACGGTGATACCGCTGCTCGCTAAATGGGACCCGCATGTCATCCTCTATGTACTATAAAACTTTCTTTTCTTGAATTATTTTTGGCTCCTGATATTTTTTCACTTGCCTTTTTCATTCGATCTCATGCCACGTTTGAAACGTTGAGAGACCTGCTGGCTCATGGGACCCGCGTGTCATCCTCTATGTGCTATAAAAGTTTCCTTTGTTGGATTTTTTTTCACCCTCTGATTTTTGGCTTGCCTTTTTATTTTGATCCCCTGCCCCCTTTGAAACGTTGAGTAAGCTGTTGGCTCAAGGGACCCGCATGTCATCCTCTATGTCCATCAACTTCCTTTTCTTGGATTTTTTTTTCACCCCCTAATTACTAGCTACTTTCTTTTTCTTTTGATCTCAAGCCGCATTACAAACATTGAGACCGTCTGCCGCAAAATGGGACCCACATGTCATCCTCTATGTACAATAAATCTTGGATTATTTTTGGCTCCTGATATTTGGTCACTTGCCTTTTTCTTTCGATCTCATGCCACCTTTGAAACGTTGAGTAAGCTGCTGGCTCATGGGTCCCGCATGTCATCCTCTACGAACAATAAAAGTTTCCTTTCTTGGAGTTATTTTTGACCCCTAATTTCTAGCTATTTGCCTTTTTCTTTTGATCCCCTGCCCCCTTTGAAACGATGAGGACGCTGTTGGCAGGTCGGTCCCACATGTCATCCTCTATGAACAATAAAAGTTTCCTTCGGTGGATTTATTTTTGACCCCTAATTAATTTCTGGCTATTTCCTTTTTTTCTTTTGATCCCCTGCCGCCTTGGAATTGTTGAGAATGCTGCTGCCTCATTTTTCTTTTGGTCCTGTGCCGCCTTGGAAACGTTGAGACCGCTGCTACAAAATGGGACCCGCATGTCATCCTCTATGTACAATAAAGTTTCTTTTCTTGGATTATTTTTGGCTCCTGATATTATGTCACTTGGATTTTTCTTTCGATCTCATGCCGACTTTGAAACGTTGAGGATGCTGCTGCCTCATGGGTCCCGCATGTCATCCTCTCAGAACGATAAATGTTTTCTTTTCTTGTATTTTTTTACCAACTGATTTTTGGCTTTTTTTTTATTTTCGATCCCCCGCCGCCTTTGAAACGTTGACGACGCTCGCTGGCTCATGGGTCCCCGATGTCAGCCTCCCGTACAAGAAACATGTGATATTTTATTTTGCGTACAATAAACGTTGTATTTCGCTCTGAGCTATTGCAAACGGATAAATTAAATCTTTATATCTACATAAACAAACTTATATGTTGAATCTCCTTGTTTTTTGTTTTTGCGAAGCATAGGACTTTCCTGTTTTTTTTTTGAGAAAAATTCGACCTTTCCTATTTTGGAGTGGGCTGAAATTGTACGAGTCAAAAGGCCCAACAGGATAGTTCGAAGGCCCAGATGTCCAGATACGTACCCAATTGAAATCTTTCTTTTCTTGGATTTTTTTCACACCCTGTTTTCTGGCTACTTCATTTTTCTTTCGGTCCCGTGCCGCCTTGGAAGCGTTGAGGCCGCTGCTATAACATGGGTCCCGCATGTCATCCTCTATGTACAATAAAGTTTCTTTTCTTGGATTATTTTTGGCTCCTGATATTATGTCACTTGCCTTTTTCTTTCAATCTCATGCCGACTTTGAAACGTTGAGGAAGCCGTCGGCTCATGGGTCCCGCATGTCATCCTCTATGAACAATAAAAGTTTCCTTTGTTGGATTTATTTTTTCCCCTAATTTCTGGCTATTTGCCTTTTTCTTTTGATCCCCTGCCCCCTTTGAAACGATGACGACGCAGCTGGCAAGTCGGTCCCACATGTCATCCTCTATGAACAATAAAAGTTTCCTTTGATGGATTTATTTTTTACCCTAATTAATTTCTGGCTATTTCCTTTTTTTCTTTTGATCCCCTGCCGCCTTGAAATAGTTGAGGATGCTGCTGCCTCATGGGTCCCGCATGTCATCCTCTCAGAAAGGTAAATGTTTCTTTTCTTGAATTTGTTTACCAACTGATTTTTGGCTTATTTTTTCTTTCGATCTCCTGCCACCTTTAAAACGTTGACGACGCTCGCTGGCTCATGGGTCCCCAATGTCAGCCTCCCCATACTCGCAAATCCTCTTCTCGCAAAGGTTGTATTTCTAGATAGATAAGGTGGATTCGAATCCGCCATGGTTCGAGCAGCTCTGGTAAGCCTTCTTGCACCGATTAATGGAAGTAGTGTATAGCAAGGTCAAGACATGTGGCTCGGTGTAATGAATCTATTTGAATCATGTTGTGGGTTCAATCTGATAGTTCTCTAACAGTGCAGCCAAAATAGAAATTAAGTTTTTTTCTAAAACGGAAATGCAAATTAAGATGAACACAAACATTAGTTATCATAATAGCTGATCATACATACATACTTGCTAAGAGCAAAAGCTTGCCCGAGTTTTACCACCCATCCAATTAATTAGCAGTTCAGATAAGATAACCTTATATAAGTATAACTACAAATGCATTTGCTAAGGGCTCATGGGGCAACAGAACTAGACAACCGCGAACTTTATGACCAAGCATGTCACAGACGGCATCGAAAGATCTTGACCTTCAACTTTGATCCAATGCGAAGTTTGGCACCGTCAATGAACTGTTTCCACCTGGAAGTAACAGCCAAGCGGCCATCTGTGGGACTGACGGAGTACCGTCCCTCCACGGTGAGACCTTCACTCTCCATGACGAGGGAAATCTTGCCCCTTCGGCCAGCATTGAGATCCTTGGCGATACTTTTAGGCAATTTCTGATTCAAAGCAAGAGATACCACCAAAAATTAGTCAATGGCACCAATGCACTGAACCATGTGAGACTTTGAGCAGAGAAGACATCAAGATAAGAGCAAGTTATGCTTGTCATATACTCACGAACATAGCCTTCGGATGCGTCCCGGTCACCACACGGTGGCCACAGCAATGAGCTGAGACCTCGGTGATCCGGGCCGGGGCAGGTGCAGGAGCCCGGGCTGGTACACGAGCTGGTGCCGATGCAGGAGACCGCTGGGCGAGGTGCGTAGAACGGTGCCTCTAGAGGAACCGGTGGCCGATGCAGGAGACTCGTTGGGCAGGTGCAGTAACGGTGCAGCTAGAGGAACCAGTCGTCGATGCGGGAGCCTGCTGGGCAGGTGTAGTATATGGGGCCTCTACGGGAACCAATGCCGATGTAGGGGACTCGCTGGGTAGATGCGATAAACGGAGCTGGTACGGGAACCGGTGCTGATGCGGGAGAGTGGGAAGCCGGTGCCGGTGCCGGTGTGGTTGCCCTTTGTGACATCCGCTCATGTTCCATCGGGGATCTGCAGCTTTGATCATGTTAAACCCAGCAAGCTAGAATAGAGGGAATGGTTTAGAACAACTCGCTCGTAACGAGTTATCAAAAGATATGAGTAGAAAAAAGTTACATATTATATATTTGGAAGTGTCTCCAACTCGTAAGCGGTTACGTATATCTACCCGTTTGAGTTTCGATCCTCGACTCGTCGCCCTTCTTCAGACCGTAGTCAAAAGCAAACTTTCTCCAATCATGTCCATACAAATATGTGATGGCCTGCGTCTTGTAGACATACACCTCATAGACCGTGTAGGTGTTCATCAATTTGCCATTGCCATGCATAGTGAAAGACCCTTCATGCGGACACATCCGGTTAATCATAGGACGAAGTTCACAAGGTACGATCTCGCATGTGAAAATTGATACAAATGTAAGAAGCGGGAAGACTAAAAACAAGACTTTACTATATGCCAATTCATGCTAAACCACCGAGAATACATACCGTAACTCTGTGAAGGAGCTACTAGAAAGGTAGATAGAGCCATAGGAGGTGTTATATGCGGGGTATGTACATGGGCCCGCCATATTCCCGCAAGCTCGGCATCGGGATGGTGAAGGAAACATGGGAGGTACTACCGGTGCGTAGCGCTGAATGTAAGTGGAAGAATTAGGTTGTGTAAAGTGCATAGTTCAGAGCAATGCAAATGTTGACAAGCGAGTGCATAACACTATGTTACAAACTGAACAGTGAAAAATTAGTGTATGATGAATATAAGCATGCTAATTTGGTGTTTCCAAATTCCAAAAAGCATTAGACAGAGCCGGTGATAATATCAGACATAAATCATGGCATGTATATGTGGCTTAAGAAAATATACCCGAACCCTTGGATGGTTACGGCCGGCTGGTCCTTGGACTTGAGCTTATATAAGCATCCAGAAGGTGGGGCTGAGAGTAACTTGGTGGCAGCCTCTGCAGATGCCTCATCAGCAGCAGCTGCAATCCTTTTGACCAATGAAGGGTTAGCAGTTTCAGTCTGCATATGAAAATTGAAGAGCAACAGACATCACGAGTGATATATAAAATGAATCTATGAGACACTGATGCATATAGTGCTGGATGTAAGTGTAAGAATAGGTGTGTGTGTTTCTGAACTATTGGTAAGCATTAGACAAAGCCGGCAATAAACTGACAAAAATCAAATCATGTATGAGGATTAAGAAAATATACCTGCTTATCGAAAAGGGTACCACCCAGCTGGCCCGTGGCCTTGTGCTTGAGGAGGTTTTCGGAAGATGGTGGCGGCACCATCGTCTTCACGGCAGCCTCATCGGGATCATTTTTTATCCATTTGAGTAGAGGCACAGAAGTTTCATCCTGCATATGAATAGCAACAGAACTCATCATTGATATTTAATAAATCTATGAGATAGACTGATGCAAATAGTGCGGGTGTAAGTGGAAGAATAGGGTTGTGCATAGAGAACAGTTGACAACTGTGGGGACCCCGGACTAGCTGTCCGAAATACCCTGTTATGTATACAGTTCACGTTCCCATGATCAGTGTGCCGTGAACACATAACCGAACTGATATCAAATTACATCATCCTTTACAGAACGGAATAAGAAAAATTACAATAAGGTCACGTGACCCATCTTTACAAGATAGCCTCGAAGGGCCTAATCTAATCATCAGAGTAGCAGAATCACTTCAGCAGCGTAGAGCCCAAGTCATCTGCCTTAACCCTACATGCAACTGACTGGGAAGACGTTCCTAGCTCGCATAGACGTCGTCAACTCCTTCTTCATCCGTCGAAGTCCTCCAGGTCTGGCCAAGTAAATAGCCAGGGACAAAGCCGTGAGTACATTTGAATTGTACTCGCAAACCATCACGAAGGTGATAACAATTCTAACTAAAGAAGACAAGAGAGGAAGAAATAGTTTCTCTTGTGGATATAGCATGTGAAAGAGAATCAGTTTCTCTTGTGGATATAGCATGTGAAAGAGAATCAGTTTCTCTTGTGGATATAGCATCCCACATCTCAGTTGATGGGAACACTAAGGAAGTCCTATGACATCTCTATATCTTTGTTAAAGAAGAGTTCCTCTACATGAAACACTAGGAAGGGTCACCCACTTTTGTTTCATTTTCCTCGACCATCTCCACATGGTCGGCACAACATCTTTCCCGTACCCTTCCGGTACTTCCAACACACATTTCCTTTGGAAATCATTTTCAAAACCAAAACTCGACACAGCTCGGTAACGGCCATCCCAACCGTCCATGACCGCGGACGCGGCTATTCGAATAGTTTTGACTCTGCAGAGTTTGCACACTTTCACCACAACTATCCGGATACCTATCGTGTGGGCATCATCCCCGCATAACGACATATGCCACGACGGATACCCGGACATAACCTTTCGCCCATTCGACTTAACACGAGGTCCTACCCTATGGAGTATGTACCTCCCCGGCACCGTGGCAGCTCACCTCCTCTAGAGCGTGGCTCCACCGCCAAGCCGAGGAGACCCATAGTGTCTTCCGGACGGGTCAGCCCCGAAGGCCTCCCGTTATACTATTGTCCCAACCTCGACAACCCGGACTCGGGGGTAACCGTACCCTTGTATAGTTGTGCGGTGCCTCATGCTAAGAAGAACAAACGTCAAGTTAAGCCCCGTGCCCACGTTGGAGTAGCTATGGTTGCGTCTGTGTAATTGTTCCGGCGAATACAAAGAACCATGTGTCGTTTTTCTCAAAACTCAACTCACACACACACATTCCTTTTCTCAACCATCTTTGACAAGATCCTTTTTGCCTTTATAAACCATACACTTGGGTAAGGTTAACTCACCCAAGGTTTTCATAAACATTTACAACAAGGTAAACCTTGAGGGGTTCCCAACCTAAAGTTTTATGTAGGAGCTAAGATGTAACAATGGCATGATGCTAGCCGTCATACCTCTAAGGAGATGATAATTGAGGTGTCAAGGGGATCATACATGCTTAGGATAAGCACGCATGGGGACAACATAAGTAGGAGTATTCGACAAAGGGTCATGATGTTGATCACCATACCACTAAGAAGATGGTAAAATAGGTGGTCAAGGGGGCATACATGCTCGGGGTAAGCATGCATAACAACAACAAGGGGTTCAATATACTTGAGAGTAAGTATGCGTAACATCAACAATGGGTTCAACATACTTGGGAGCAAGTATGCATAGCATCAACAAGAGGGAATGATGCTAATCATCATACCTCTAAGGGGTGCAAGAAGGTGTCAAGAGGTCGACACACACAAGATAAGTGGGCATACCCATCACATTTAGAGGGTACACCAAGATCATGATGTTGACAACCACCATTCACAAAAAGGGGTTTGTCGGCGAGGTGCCAAAGAGAGTAAAGATGCTCACGGTAAGCATGCTCCAACAACAAAAGTAGAAAAAACACAAGATAGATCGAGAGACAAGAACAACAACAAAGTAACCACAATACGTGATTAAACATTCAGAGATCAAGAGATGGCTTGCCTTGGTTGGATTATTTGTCCCTGGACTTCTTCCAAATTGTTTGAATCCTTTCTCTTCAATTCCAACATCGCTCGAATCTAGCGTCGCAAAATAAAAGAACATGCAACACACAATCACCTCACCATTTTAAAACATAAGCAAAACCAATTAAACAAGTTTAATTTGTAGGGGGTTTTGTTTTGGAAAGTCAAACATTTCGGTTGGTAAACAAAATTGGTGGAAACAAAAAGGGTTTGACTAAAAAAAGAAAAGCTGGGCTCATATTCTATGTATACACTACAAGAGAACCCCTCCTAAAGCAACAGATACTTAGCACCGAATTACATACGTGTTGCAAAAGAAAATCGTAGATACACATGGATGCGTTGCAATCTACATCCGCGTCCAATACATATCAACCTATAAAAAATAATTATGGGCCTAGCCCACTAAGGATCACCCCCTTACGTATATCTCAACCCCACCATCGAACACAACGCCCTCGCCCCCACGAACGCACGCTCCTCGTCTCCCCTTGACCTAGCCGCCTCCCTCCTCTAGTCCTCTTCCCCAGGGTGCCGGTTGGCCGTGGCGAGATTGGCATCGCTAGCTGGTGAAGCACCTCACGGTGATACACCTTATTGTTTGGAAGAGGAACGAGGACGTCTCAGGCTGCTGATGTGATCGGGATTTGATCATGGCTTGCAGTCGTGTACCACAAGATCCCAGTGCGGCTAAGATGGATTTGGTACTACTTCGATCTGAAATCCCTTTGTATGTGTTTCCTCTCCAACCTCCTAACCCATGTTTTTTTTCCATTGGCCGACGTTGGCAGGAAGCACGGTGGTTTCTTCATGCGAGGAACTTGGGTGAGGCACCATGGAGTCATCAAAGCCACCAGCCACCTATGAGCCTCCGTTCTCCCTCCTATAGGTGATTCATTTTTTTACTGTGCATCTTTCCTAGTATCTGATGATTATCCCCAATTAGCCTGCTATAATTAAATTTACTTACTAAATCTGTTACTGTAATCTGCTTAGGTGTTTCATTCGTTTTCTCCCAAACATGTTTGTACTGGTTGTTTGTTTACTCTCGTTCGTTCCTCCATGATAGCGATGGTTTAATGGAAGCGACACACGGGTGCGAGTTGGGTAGACGAGGGTGTTCGAGCAAGGCACTGTCACGGGTTCGGATTATGCAATTTCACCTTTTCCTCTCGTCAGGCCTCCTTTGGTCTACAAGATATTTAGAGAAAAAAAGCACGATTGTTAATCATTTAGTATTTTTTACGTAGCATCGTTTCATTCACAACCAAGGGAGACCCTGGAGTGCGGGAGGATGGTGAGGTCAAGAATGACGGAAGAGAGGACATGAATAATTAGCACGGAGACTGTTACGATGAGCAACGGGTCATTAGCAGGTAGCACATAAGGCTATTTTTAGTCATTAGCATGCATACTCTATTGTTATTGTTGCCGTACAAATCTTGGCATTTGAATAGATAGCAATGACTTGTACTCCCTCTGTTGCTATTAATCAACACATGGCGACAAGACTAATGAACAAATAATGTTTTGATAGAAATCAATTAAATCCGAACAGAGGTAGTAGGTATGATGAGCAATAGACTAGGCGAGTTTATTCTGATTTCTTCTCTAGTGGACTAGGCGACTTTATTAGTTATGCTTATAAAGTTGCTTAAGATAGCACGTTTAACTCAACCAGTTTCATTTCCCTATATTCAATCGACCACTAAAGAAAGTCTACTCATGGCTATTAGATAAAATGTTCAGCTGTGTGATGCCATAATTGCTCATTTCATCTATCTGTTTGTTAATTAAGAATTTTGATATTATGTTAGATGTACACAACCTAGTTAATCAAAGGAGTTTTGATATTCTGTTTGTTGGATTTATTTATTCAGGTATCCTTGTGCTTGTTTCTTATCCAGATTTCCTTTAGCATATCGATCAATCAGTGTGGTAGCACAATCACTTGTAAGTCTGATGAGCTATATTTCAAATGCACAAGCAACAATTTCTTGGCTACAGACTTAGCTTGGGCATGACAGTACGGTGATCAAAACCCCATTTACATATTGTTAAGCAGGTACATAATACAATTTAGTATACGCTTCATCCTACTTTTTGCCACTATGATATTGAAAGCGATTTTTTTGAGGCTCAATAGATCATCAAGACTTGCTACACACGGATGTCTAAACATGCTAGGCAAAAATTAGAAGGAATATATACAAGAGTTGGCAGAATATTATATTTTGATGCAACATTGTAAAGTGTCTACTTTTCAGAATTTTTTTATGTATGAATTGGTCGTTCCGATAATAATATTGAATTCCTTGTCAAGCAATACATTACTCTTCTACAGGTTTCATTTGTTTTGAATGTCATAAAAACGTTCCCTCACTCTGAGAAAAAGAATACACCATCTTCCACAATGATCAAACCATCCAAGCCACAAAATAAAAAATTGAAATAAAAATTTCAATAGCGGTGAGATGTGGACACAAAATAAAAATATTTTGAAATAAAAATTTCAATAGCTGACGGATCTCTCTTCCAATTAAGTTCCAACGCATACGGCCGTTGCTTGACCTCCGTAGCTATTTTGCAACGCCTATCCCCTTGGTTACCAACGCACGTATATGCGTTGCATTGTGCCTTAGCAACACCCAAAAACGCAACGCATTTTTATCCGTTGGTATGGGCCCTAGCAACGCCTAAATTCCCATTTAGATACGCATGAATGCGTTGCTGTAGAGGGGGTCTTCTTGTAGTGATAACACAAAATCATTAGCTAACACAAGATTTAGTTAAACAGAGGGTGAACACAATTTTATTTGAAAGCTAATACTATAACCAGACTAACAAAATTGGTTTAATTGAAAAATGTTAAACTTAGAATTTTAAACCCAGATTTGAAACTAAACTACACACAGGGCATAATTCAAATACCATAAATCGGAGAAAAATCATAAAAATATGAGGCCAGTGGCATTGGAAAGGTAATGAAATTTTTGATCCAACGCAATTGGTTTCATCGGATTTGGGTGAGTAAAACTCGAGTTATTTTGATTTGAACATCTCTGGTTTTTCAGCGATTTTACAGGAATTCAAATAAGCTGAAATGGGCGGGAGAAAACTGGGCTGTGCGGATTCGAAATAGTGGGCCGGCCCAAGACGGTTCCGGGTGGAGGGATGGAAATAAAAGAAAATAAAAAGAAAGGGGAGAGAGAGGGCCCGAGGCGGGCCGGACCCTTGCATGGCCAACGTGGCCATGCAGGCCACGCAGCGCATACGGGCGTCGTCTCCCTCGCGTCAGGCACGCGTGCGGGCGGACGGGAAGAAACGGAGGCGGCCAGGAACCTTACCGGCGAGGCGCGGAGATTGCTGGCGGGGCTTGGGCGGGCTGGTGGTGGCTTGGGCGGACCAGGGCGCGGTCGGCATCCTCTCCGCCTTAGCAGCAACTCCACCCAGTGGCGTCCTCCTCACAGATGTCCACGGCCATGGAGACGCGGCGAGCTCCGGCGATCCCGGAGGGCAACGGAGGGTACCGTGAGGACCGAGAAGGGGATGGGTATCACGAGGAAAATAAAGAGGAAGGGACGGGTGCGTCGGGGATGAGCGTAGCTTGGCTCGCCATCCTCGCGGTAACCATGCCGGCGTGGCCTGCTCCGGCGAGCAGCGGCCAGAGGTACGCCTTGGCGTGCTCTGTGTGGGTTCTGGGAGGTGTAGGGAAGAGGTGTGAGGGAGAGGAGTGAGGGCTGGGGCTCGGGTTTTATAGGCGAGGGAGAGGCAGCAGGTGGGAGCGCGGTGACCACAGCGTGGCGTGGTGATCACGCCCATGGCGAGCCTGGCGAGGCTGCTGTGGGGAAGTGTTGGCCTCGGGAGCGTGCGCCTCGGGTCTAGGGATGTCAGGACGACTTCATGGCGCGGTTTTGCGGGGTGGGGTGCTGGCTTTCGTGCTCACCAAGATTGTGGTGACCACGTCAATGGCATGCTCGGGCAGGAGTGTTGGGTGCATTGGGGCACGAGGGAGAGACGTTGATGGGCTCCGGGAATCCGGGGCTAGGTCCTAGACATGGTTAGAGGTGCGGGGTGCTGTCCTAGGGCGTTTGGTCCATGCCTATGCCATTGAGGGCATTGGGAAGGGAAAGGGAGAAGCTAGGCTAGCTAGGGAGGCTCCAATGATGTCCTGGGGTGTGTGAGGGCTGGTGAGGGAAGCTTGGTAGGGGTGCTGGTCGTGATTCCCAAGATTTGACCAAGAGAGGAGAGAGGGAAGAGGAACATGGTGTATGAGTGCCATACATGCAATGCATGGCCGGCTCACCTCTAGTGCATTCCTAGATGAGCCACGGTATTGACTAAGATGGGAAAACTTGATTAGCTAGGTGATGGTATGGATGATGGTAAGGTTAGTGATACATTTGATCAAGGTAGAGGGAAGTGAATAGTTGAAAAAAATGTGATATACAAATATGGATAAAGAGAGAGAAGAGGAGGTGAGAGCATGATCATGTGCAATAATGAATAAGCATTATTAGGTGTCACACAAAAAAAAGTATAGTTGGGACTCAAAGGTTATTTTGTAAAGATGGCTCAACAAGTAAGGTTGGGATTTCTCCTATGGCTATGGAAAATTTTGAAATGAAAAGTAATATGAAAATGTTGAGAGAAAACTAGGTGGAGTATAGGAGTTCAAAAATTTCTAATTACTTTATAAAGCAAGGTAGATTTTCTCATGTTTATAAACGAACAAGAAATGGTATAAGTACCATATCATGCATTTTGTTAGAAAACAAAACAAGGAGAGTTATTATAAAGCCAATATTTTTGGGAGGAGATTAGGTGATATGAGATACCACACACATTTCCTATTTTGATTGAGAAAATAAAATTTGAAACGCTTTGATAAACCTAGGATTATTTTTGTTGTGAAAATTAGAGAAGAATCTTAAATGGGATTTTTGGCAAATAAAATAATTTGGGAGAAATGATCTCAAGGGTAGAGGGTGGCTACATAATGTACCCATCATTCCCACTCTTGGTTTGTGAAGATTAAAATTGGGAATAAAGAAAAACAAAGGTAAAAGAGGAAAATGGGATCTAGTGGTGCAACATTGGATAGGGCATAAGATGAAGTTAAATAAATGGGTTGCAAAGGTAGAATGGAACATGCAAGACGTTGAAGGTGTAGAGGATGTTGCAAATATGAGATCCATGTGTAGAGGTCACCAATAACGAGTTATGGGTGCTTAGAGATCAAGCTGCCAAAGATTGAACATTTTAAGCCTGCCAAAACCATTTGATGACTTGGCCTAAAAATAGACAAGGATAAATGAGTATAAGAGGGATTTGGTTCAAATCAAGGACATGGTTGGGAAGTGATCATGATAAGTTAGGTCTAGGACCATGTGCATTTCCTTAGATGGCAAGAGATAGCTTAATCCGGGGGCTCCAAGATGGAACCCGGAAATAGATTTAGGACTTGGTCCAAATTGTGAGTCTTAGGGTTTTTGACTAGAGTAAGAGAGAAGGATGTATGAAGGGGTAGATGATCCCAAGTTTTGAAACAAGGATGGGTTGGGCTAGATTGCACCACAAAGATGAATTTTAAGAAGGCATACTCAAGTTGCCATTAGTTGAAAGGTTCAGCCACACATGTGTTTTGTTAGGTGAGTTGCTTGTTTTACCACTAGGGGTGTTGTTCTTAGGGGTAGGTCAAGACAAAACTCAACAAGCAAATCAAGACAATTCATCTACCGACGGATCAAAGCAATTCATTATAACAAACAGATCAAGGCAATTCATCTAATTAGTTTATAGAAAATTTTTTGTTCCCCCTAATTTTTGCACTAAGGACAAATAAACAAGGTTGCAAAAGTTGGGGTGTTACAGCTCTTCCACCCTTAAAATAATCTCGTCCCGAGATTACTAAACGTAGGACTAGGTAGGTTTTCATAGTTGACTAAACTTAGACTCGTCTTCTTGTAGACATGAAGTTGTCGAGAAGGTCGTTGCTTCATTTTCTGGGAGACATGATGGATTCCTGCCGAGGGCGAGCTTCGTGAAGAGGTTGACTACTCCATGTAGGTGTTAGATCTGTAGCTTCTGAAATATACTAGAGGGGTCCATGAGTTTGGGAGAGTTAATGTATCCTAGCGGTGCTTTTAGAAGGGTCGAAAAATTTTGGGGTTAGCTCCAGCTTTTAGTGGAAGACGAAGTCTTCCACCCTTAAGGTTTTTCATCGGGCTCTCGGAAAAACTGCGAGCTTTTGCCTTGTGGTTCCGTGCGGGGCTTCTGAAGAAGTCATCGATCTTCCGCATTCAGTTGTAGAATCTTCAGGGGCGACGTGCAGACCACAACTTCAAGAGGCACCCACAGTGTTAACTGAGCCATATGGGACGCGCGACGAGTTAGTAAGTTGAAGAAAATGTCTGGTTGGTATCCATATGAAGCCGCAACAGAGGGTGTCGAAGACAATCGTCAGCTTGAGAGTCGGTGCCGCTTCTACCAGCTAAGAAGTTAGCGGGTAAACTACGCCTAAGGTCTTGAGTCTTGAAGTATCTTCAGGAGCTTCACTTGGTAAGGACCCAGATGAACCATGTGATGTAGCTTGGCTTTGACGCTATTGTTCACTCAACGGGTTAGACGGTGTGTTAGGGGGTGGTTTCAAGAAGATATCCTCGAGGTTAGCGCGATTATACTCCAAGGTCGGACCAAGTTAGTATGTATTCTGGTAGAAGTGCAGTCACTCTTGAAGGTAGGGGCTTCTGCTTTCTTGACGTAGTAGAGATGCTTCGGCTGATCTTGAGAGTAGTTAGCGTAGATAGGGGTGCGGGTTAGTTTTCGTGACGGTTGAAAAACAACTTCTAACGAGTTTAGAGTTAAAGTCTTCCGTTAACCGATCCAACTAACTAGCAGTTAGCAAAATACCGGCGAGGTAGGTGAGGGTGAAAACATCCTAGGGAGGCTTCCTACGCGAAGTTATCATACTAAGAGTGTTTTTTTTTTTTGTTTTTTTTTTTTTTTTTTTTTTAGACAGAAAGGCCAAGACAATCATACACACAACAAAGAGATAAAAGACACCCAAGCAGCATACTAGAGAACTACAAGCAATCATCAAACCGGACATGGTACTCTAAGTACCCGGAAATTCCTAATGCGCGGGGGTAGCTCAATCAAAGCGATGGAGTTTGTCCTATCCATCCTATAGGTTTGGGGCTGGTCACATATGTTGATGTCTTCATATCTTCGGCATCGGCTTCAACTTGGATCCTTGTAGCGAGTTGGTGGTGAAGGGGTCGGGTGTTGAGTCGTTGATGTTGAGGCGGAGGAGAAAAGTGTGTAGAACTTCTAGTCTCGACATTCCGGAAACATGAGGTCTTCAAAGAGGTAGCTGTTGAGGTGCTCCCGAAGTCGGCAACTTCTGGTGGCTGGCCTAAAAATTACTAGTCAAGAACTGAGGACTTGATCCCAGACGACTGCAAAAAGGAGCAAGTCCACGGAGGAACAAGGTAAGATTTTTGACATACTTTGGTAACAACCAAAGATATGATGTTATCA
>NW_025901465.1:0-16890 GCF_022539505.1 Lolium rigidum
GCCAACAATCATCTTCCACACAATACGGTTAATCCTTTGTTACAGACAAGCCGGTGAGATTGACAACCTCACTTGTTTCGTTGGGGCAAAGTACTTTGGTTGTGTTGTGCGGGTTCCACGTTGGCGCCGGAATCCCTGGTGTTGCGCCGCACTACATTCCGCCGCCATCAACCTTCAACGTGCTTCTTGACTCCTCCTGGTTCGATAAACCTTGGTTTCTTTACGAGGGAAAACTTGCTGCTGTGCGCATCATACCTTCCTCTTGGGGTTGCCCAACGAACGTGTGAAATACAC
The DNA here is from genome assembly GCF_022539505.1 of Lolium rigidum. Lineage (NCBI taxonomy): Eukaryota > Viridiplantae > Streptophyta > Magnoliopsida > Poales > Poaceae > Lolium > Lolium rigidum. The sequence goes on from NW_025901465.1 coordinate 295, forward strand.
GCCATCAAGCTCTTTTTCACGGCGCCGTTGTCGGGGAGATCAAGACACGCCTGCAAGGGGAGTCTCCACTTCTCAATCTCTTTACTTTGTTTTTGTCTTGCTTTATTTTATTTACTACTTTGTTTGCTGCATTATATCAAAACACAAAAAAATTAGTTGCTAGCTTTACTTTATTTACTATCTTGTTTGCTATATTAAAAACACAAAAAAATTATTTACTTGCATTTACTTTATCTAGTTTGCTTAATTTACTACTGCTAAAATGGCCAACCCTGAAAATACTAAGTTGTGTGACTTCACTAGCACAAATAATAATGATTTCTTATGCACACCTATTGCTCCACTTGCTACTACAACAGAATTCTTTGAAATTAAACCTGCTTTACTTAATCTTGTTATGCGAGAGCAATTTTCGCAGTGTTAGTTCGATGATGCTTGCTGCCCATCTCAATAATTTTGTTGAACTATGTGAAATGCAAAAGTATAAAGATGTAGATGGTGACATTATAAAATTAAAATTGTTTCCTTTCTCATTAAGAGGAAGAGCTAAAGATTGGTTGCTATCTCTGCCTAAGAATAGTATTGATTCATGGACTAAATGCAAGGATGCTTTTATTTGTAGATATTATCCCTCTGCTAAAATTATATCTTTGAGGAGTAGCATAATGAATTTGAAACAATTGGATAATGAACATGTTGCTAAAGCTTGGGAAAGAATGAAATCTCTGGTTAAAAATTGCCCAACCCATGGACTGACTACTTGGATGATCATCCAAACCTTCTATGCGAGGACTAAATTTTTCTTCGCGGAATTTATTGGATTCAGGCTACTTGGAGGTACCTTTATGTCCATCACTCTTGGTGAAGCAACAAAGCTCCTTGATAATATGATGGTTAATTACTCTGAATGGCACACGGAAAGAGCTCCACAAGGTAAGAAGGTAAATTCATGTTGAAGAATCCTCTTCCTTGAATGATAAGGTTGATGCTATTATGTCTATGCTTGCGAATGATAGGACTAATGTTGATCCTAATAATGTTCCATTAGCTTCATTGGTTGCCCAAGAAGAACATGTTGATGTAAACTTCATTAAAAATAATATTTTCAACAACAATGCTTATCGGAACAATTCTAGTAATAACTATAGGCCATATCCTTATAATAATGGTAACGGTTATGCTAATTCTTATGGGAATTCTTACAACAATAATAGGAATACACCCCCTGGACTTGAAGCCATGCTTAAAGAATTTATTAGTACACAAACTGCTTTTAACAAATGCTGTTGAGGAAAAGCTCAATAAAATTGATATTCTTGTTTCTAGAGTTGATAGTCTTGCCTCCGATGTTGATCTTTTGAAATCGAAAGTTATGCCTAATAGGGATATTGAAAATAAAATTGTTACTACAGCAAATGCCATCCAAGTTAGAATTAATGAGAATATAAGATTAATGGCTGAAGCTGCGTGCTAGGTGGGATAGAGAAGAAAATGAAAAACTAGCTAAAAAGGAAAATGTAGCTAAAGTTTGGACTATTACCACCACTAGCAATGCTAATGATTCACATGTTGCTGCACCTCCTACTATTAATGGTAAAATAATTGGTGTTGGCAATGTTTCTACTCCTAGTGCAAAGCGCGCAAAATTACCGAAGCTGCTAAAGCTATTTGAAACTGCTTGTGATAAAGCTGCTGAAATTTTTTCCAACCTTGGGGATGATAATCCCATTGCTTTAGATTGTAATGATTTAGATTTTGATGATTGCCACATCTCTGAAGTTATAAAGTTCTTACAAAAACTTGCTAAAAGTCCTAATGCTAGTGCTATAAACTTGGCTTTCACAAAACATATTACAAATGCTCTCATAAAAGCTAGAGAAGAGAAACTAAAACTTGAAACTTCTATTCCTAGAAAGCTAGAGGATGGTTGGGAGCCCATCATTAAAATGAGAGTTAAAGATTTTGATTGTAATGCTTTATGTGATCTTGGTGCAAGTATTTACTGTTATGCCTAAAAAAGTCTATGATATGCTTGACTTGCCACCATTGAAAAATTGTTATTTGGATGTTAATCTCGCTGATAATGCTAAAAAGAAACCTTTGGGGAATGTTGATAATGTTCATATTATGGTTAACAATAACCTTGTCCCCGTTGATTTTGTTGACTTGGATATTGAATGCAATGCATCTTGCCCCATTATATTGGGAAGACCTTTTCTTCGAACCGTTGGTGCTACTATTGATATGAAGGAAGGTAATATTAAATATCAATTTCCTCTCAAGAAAGGTATGGAACACTTCCCTAGAAAGAGAATGAAGTTACCTTATGATTCTATTATTAGAACAAATTATTATGTTGATGCTTCATCTCTTGATGTTACTTGATTTACACTTTACGCGCCTAGGCTGAAAGGCGTTAAAGAAAAGCGCTTATGGGAGACAACCCATGTTTTTACTCCAGTATTTTTGTTTTATATTTGTGTCTTGGAAGTTGTTTACTACTGTAGCAACCTCTCCTTATCTTAGTTTTATGTTTTGTTGTGCCAAGTAAAGTCTTTGATAGTAAAGTAAGTACTAGATTTGGATTACTGTACGCGATTACAGATTTCTTTGCTTTGTCACGAATCTGGGTCTACCTCCCTGTAGGTAGCTCAGAAAATTAATCCAATTTACGTGCATGATCCTCAGATATGTACGCAACTTTCATTCAATTTGAGAATTTTCATTTGAGCAAGTCTGGTGGCCTAATAAAATCCATCTTTACGGACTGTTCTGTTTTGACAGATTCTGTCTTTTATTTCGCATTGCCTCTTTTGCTATGTTGGATGAATTTCTTTGATCCATTAATGTCCAGTAGCTTTATGCAATGTCCAGAAGTGTTAAGAATGATTGTGTCACCTCTGAACATGTGAATTTTTACTATGCACTAACCCTCTAATGAGTTGTTTCGAGTTTGGTGTGGAGGAAGTTTTCAAGGATCAAGAGAGGAGTATGATGCAATATGATCAAGGAGAGTGAAAGCTCTAATCTTGGGGATGCCCCGGTGGTTCACCCCTGCATATTCTAAGAAGACTCAAGCGTCTAAGCTTGGGGATGCTCAAGGCATCCCCTTCTTCATCGACAACATTATCGAGGTTCCTCCCCTGAAACTATATTTTTATTCCGTCACATCTTATGCACTTTGCTTGGAGCGTCGGTTTGTTTTTGTTTTTTGTTTTGTTTGAATAAAATGGATCCTAGCATTCACTTTATGGGAGAGAGACACGCTCCGCTGTAGCATATGGACAAGTATGTCCTTAGGCTCTACTCATAGTATTCATGGCGAAGTTTCATCTTCGTTAAATTGTTATATGGTTGGAATTGGAAAATGCTACATGTAGTAATTCTAAAATGTCTTGGATAATTTGATACTTGGCAATTGTTGTGCTCATGTTTAATCTCTTGCATCATATACTTTGCACCCATTAATGAAGAAACACTTAGAGCTTGCTAATTTGGTTTGCATATTTGGTTTCTCTAGAGTCTAGATAACATCTAGTATTGAGTTTTGAACAACAAGGAAGACGGTGTGGAGTCTTATAATGTTTACAATATGTCTTTTATGTGAGTTTTGCTGTACCGTTCATCCTTGTGTTTGTTTCAAATAACCTTGCTAGCCTAAACCTTGTATCGAGAGGGAATACTTCTCATGCATCCAAAATACTTGAGCCAACCACTATGCCATTTGTGTCCACCATACCTACCTACTACATGGTATTTATCCGCCATTCCAAAGTAAATTGCTTGAGTGCTACCTTTGAAACTCCATCATTCACCTTTGCAATATATAGCTCATGGGACAAATTGATTAAAAACTATTGTGGTATTGAATATGTACTTATGCACTTTATCTCTTATTAAGTTGCTTGTTGTGCGATAAACATGTTTACAGGGACGCCATCAACTATTCTTTGTTGAATATCATGTGAGTTGCTATGCATGTCCGTCTTGTCTGAAGTAAGAGAGATCTACCACCTTTATGGTTGGAGCATGCATATTGTTAGAGAAGAACATTGGGCCGCTAACCAAAGCCATGATTCATGGTGGAAGTTTCAGTTTTGGACATATATCCTCAATCTCATATGAGAATAATAATTGTTGCCACATGCTTATGCATTAAAGAGGAGTCCATTATCTGTTGTCCATGTTGTCCCGGTATGGATGTCTAAGTTGAGAATAATCAAAAGCGAGAAATCCAAAATGCGAGCTTTCTCCTTAGACCTTTGTACAGGCGGCATGGAGGTACCCCATTGTGACACTTGGTTAAAACATGTGCATTGCAAAGATCCGGTAGTCCAAGCTAATTAGGACAAGGTGCGGGCACTATTAGTATACTATGCATGAGGCTTGCAACTTGTAAGATATAATTTACATAACTCATATGCTTTATTACTACCGTTGACAAAATTGTTTCATGTTTTCAAAATAAAAGCTCTAGCACAAATATAGCAATCGATGCTTTCCTCTTTGAAGGACCATTCTTTTACTTTTATGTTGAGTCAGTTCACCTATCTCTCTCCACCTCAAGAAGCAAACACTTGTGTGAACTATGCATTGATTCCTACATACTTGCATATTGTACTTGTTATATTACTCTATGTTGACAATTATCCATGAGATATACATGTTACAAGTTGAAGGAAACCGCTGAAACTTAATCTTCCTTTGTGTTGCTTCAATACCTTTACTTTGATTTATTGCTTTATGAGTTAACTCTTATGAAGACTTATTGATGCTTGTCTTGAAGTACTATTCATGAAAAGTCTTTGCTTTATGATTCACTTGTTTACTCATGTCATTACCATTGTTTTGATCGCTGCATCCACTACATATGTTTACAAATAGTATGATCAAGGTTATGATGGCATGTCACTTCAGAAATTATCTTTGTTATCGTTTTACACCGCTCGGGACGAGCATAACTAAGCTTAGGGATGCTTGATACATCTCCGACGTATCGATAATTTCTTATGTTCTATGCCATATTATTGATAATACCTACATGTTTTATGCACACTTTATGTCATATTCGTGCATTTTCCGGAACTAACCTATTAACAAGATGCCGAAGTGCCGATTCGTTGTTTTTCTGCTGTTTTTGGTTTCAGAAATCCTAGTAACGAAATATTCTCGGAATTGGACGACACGAAGACCCAGGGGCCTATTTTGCCACGAACCTTCCAGAAGACCGAAGAGCATACGAAGTGGGGCCACGAGGTGGCCAGACCACAAGGCGGCGCGGCCAAGGGGGGGGCCCGCGCCTCCCTGTGGTGTGGGCCCCTCGTCAGCCCCCCGACTCTGCCCTTCCGCCTACTTAAAGCCTCCGTCGCGAAACCCCTGATGCGAAAAACCACGATACGGAAAACCTTGCCGAGACGCCGCCGCCGCCGATCCCATCTCGGGGGATTACTGGAGATCTCCTCCGGCACCTGCCGCGGAGAGGGGATTCATCTCCCGGAGGACTCTACACCGCCATGGTCGCCTCCGGAGTGATGAGTGAGTAGTTCACCCCTGGACTATGGGTCCATAGCAGTAGCTAGATGGTTGTCTTCTCCTCATTGTGCTTCATTGTTGGATCTTGTGAGCTGCCTAACATGATCAAGATCATCTATCTGTAATACTCTATGTTGTGTTTGTCGGGATCCGATGGATAGAGAATACCATGTTATGTTAATTATCAAGTTATTACATATGTGTTGTTTATGATCTTGCATGCTCTCCGTTACTAGTAGCGGCTCTGGCCAAGTTTTTGCTTTTAACTCCAAGAGGGAGTATTTATGCTCGATAGTGGGTTCATGCCTGCATTGACACCTGGGACAGTGACAGAAAGTTCTAAGGTTGTGTTGTGCTTGTTGCCACTAGGGATAAAACATTGGCGCTATGTCCGAGGATGTAGTTGTTGATTACATTACGCACCATACTTAATGCAATTGTCTGTTGCTTTGCAACTTAATACTGGAAGGGGTTCGGATGATAACCTGAAGGTGGACTTTTTAGGCATAGATGAAGTTGGATGGCGGTCTATGTACTTTGTCGTAATGCCCAATTAAATCTCACTATACTTATCATGACATGTATGTGCATTGTTATGCCCTCTCTATTTGTCAATTGCCCGACTGTAATTTGTTCACCCAACATGCTTTTATCTTATGGGAGAGACACCTCTAGTGAGCTGTGGACCCCGGTCCATTCTTTAATACTGAAATACAAATCTCGCTGCAATACTTGTTTTCTTGTTTTCTCTGCAAACAATCATCTTCCACACAATACGGTTAATCCTTTGTTACAGCAAGCCGGTGAGATTGACAACCTCACTTTGTTTCGTTGGGGCAAAGTACTTTGGTTGTGTTGTGCGGGTTCCACGTTGGCGCCGGAATCCCTGGTGTTGCGCCGCACTACATTCCGCCGCCATCAACCTTCAACGTGCTTCTTGGCTCCTCCTGGTTCGATAAACCTTGGTTTCTTTCTGAGGGAAAACTTGCTGCTGTGCGCATCATACCTTCCTCTTGGGGTTGCCCAACGAACGTGTGAAATACACGCCATCACCCCGCTTTGATGAGAGTTTGGGAAATGGCATGTTCAGGGGCTGACCTTTTCTTGGAAGCCGACGGTGGCAAGTCTAGCTGGCTCTGCGTGGTGGTTTTCTCAGAATTGCCCGAGCTCGAGTCCCTTCGACTGAACTATGTGTCCTCACCGCTGTTCTCGCCTTGACTGAGGCTCGGGGGGCAGCTGACCTAGTAGACACTCTGCTTTTGGAAGCTGATTTGGGTATCATCGGCTGGCTCTGCATCACAACCTCCTGCAAAGGTGATGAGTTGTTGCAAAAGAGGACCACCGGAGCCGTTGGGAGGAATTCAGAAGAGAAGGATGGGCAGTAGAATGTCTGATACCTAGAAACTAATGATGGAACGAAGCGGTAATTCAGATGTTTATTGTTGATTCTGGCGCTATGTTTGGACAGCGAGGAGCGTTTAAGGATTACCTTCAGGCCGGAGACCATAGCGTTGACATTGGATGATTCCGCCATTGGGTCCGTTGCAAGTGCAAACCTGCGCGATTGACATCTGAGGTTCATATGGCCGTGGGTTGAATCTGTTCGAGCGGCGATTTGGGGACCTGAGTGTTGCTCTTTCGGATAAGTCGCATGTTACCATTTGAATAGACAATAGAGCTGGCCTTGCTCGCGTTTTATTGCAAGGGCCGATGCGCTGCCATCGGCTCTTGGTGTGTTGACTTACTTTAACAGTCGGCAAAACTGGAGAAAGGACGGAATCGGCTTAGAGATGTTTTCTTCATTAATAAAAGTGCTTTTACAGAGAGGAGCCGATTGCTAAAAGAAGAAAGAGCAAAAGGAAGGTCTATTGACCAATCTGCCACTACTACTAGTTTTATGCTGGTAGTCCCTGATCTACGGGCCGTTGCTGCCCTCGTCGTCGTCGTCGCTGCCGCCGGCGCAGCTGCTGGTGGGCTCCTCGTAGCTGCTCCCGTAGCCCTCTACGGGAGCCTCGTCCTCCTCGTCGTCGTCGGAGTCGTCGTCGTCCCACCAGGTGCGGAGGCGCTTCGCCGGTGGGTAACCCTCGAGGGAGTCGTCGTCATTGTCTTCCTCCTCCTCCACTTCCTCGGAGAAGGTGTAATCGTCCCAGGAGAACGAGTCGTCCTCGCTCTCCGGTTCCAGTTCCCCATCAGCAAGGAACTGGAGGTCTTCATCTCCGCTGGTCAAGGATTGGTCGTCCTCGGACCAGACGGAGGAGGCGTGGTCCTCCTGGTCCCACTCCTCTGGGGCGTGCTCGTCGTGCGCCGCCATCTGAGCCGCCACCGGATCCCACTCTGGCGTGGGTTCGCGGGAGGAGGACGAGGAGGAGAAGGTCTGGGAGGAGAGATCCGACGAGGCGGAGGAAGAAGAGGGGGAAGACATTGCTCTGAGATTGGGGTTTCTTGGTGCCGATGGCCAGAACAGAGAAAGGGGATGAAGAAGCAAACTGCTCGATGCAGTTAAATAAAAGGGATATGGTGGAGATTCAATGCCACAGCAGTTTCCGAGGAAGTGGTGCCCAAAGAAAAAAATTGCCAGGTCACGCGGAGAAGTTGAGAAGGCAAGTCATCATGATGAAGGGTACTGCGACGGTTCTGCTCTGCCACGACATGACCCGACGAAGAAAAAACAGAGTGATTTTGGAATTATCATTTCCAAAACCAGGGGGGCATGTGTTATCACCAGAATTTGACCGGATCAGAGGTGGGCCGCGATTAAGATGGGCTTGAAGAATATACACGGAAGAAATACATGAATCGTCCTTGTATACAAAGTTTGGGCTAGTTTGCCCGTGTATCTGTAAATATAGTAGGATACGTGTCGGTTAGATAGAATTTGGCTCGTGCATGGTTGGGATTATTCCCACGTTAGAAAGTCTACGGACTATAAATATGTATCTAGGGTTATTGAGAAAAACAACAATCACGTTCATCACAAACCAATCTAGGCGCATCGCCAACCCCTTGTTTCGAGGGTTTCTTCCGGGTAAGCATCATGCTCCCTAGATCGCATCTTGCGATCTAGGCAGTACACGTTTATTCGCTGTTCATGCGTTGCTCGTGCTGAAGCCTTGTTGATGGCGAGCAACGTGGTTATCATAGATGTGTTAGGGTTAGCATTGTTTCATCGTATCATATGCTTTCGTCCATGCAACCCTTAGACGTCTAGCCGCCCTTACACCTATCTTAGGTGTAAGGGCGGCACCTCGCTTGATCATTATTTAGTAGATCCGATCCGTTATGATTGCTCCTTGTTCTTCAAGGATTAGTTTAATATCTGCATAGTTAGGCCTTGCAAACGGGTTGAAGGATCCAGTAGCACGTAGGGTGTAGTTTGCTAGCCCTAGATGAGATGTTCCGGGGATCAACTTCATGTTGGTTTTTAGGCCTTGTCTAGGGTCGGTTTATTATCACCGTGCGTGGCTGCCAGGCTCAATCACGCGTAGGATGTTCCGATTATGTGGTGAAAAACCTAAATCGTCGTAGGTCGTTTTAGCTTTATGTTGATCAAGCAGGACCACCATTGATCGTATACCTCATACGAATCATGGGTGGATCGGCTCCTTGAGCCGATTCACAGGACACCCTGATAGCCGATCGAGGCTCGTATTTAATGTTTACGTGTATGCCATGCAGGAAACTAAGCGAAGCAAATCCATCACCTTCCTGACCAGGTATAGGTCAGGTGGCACGCCCTTGCACCAGCATTGGACGTGCGTGCCGAGGCTTTGCGGGCCGTCGCTCGAGGGACCAGTGCCAGCCGCAGTCCTGGGAGCCTCCCGGCTCTACTGTGTTGCCCGTCGCTGCTCGCCGGTGGGTTTCTGACCGCAACAGAAGGCCACAAGTGGATATGTTTTTACTCTTGGTGGTGGCGCTGTTTCCTGGAAGGCTTGCAAGCAGACCATCTTAACGAGGTCAACTATGGAAGCAGAACTCACAGCATTAGATACATCTACTTTCGAAGCGGAATGGCTTCGTGAGCTCTTGATGGACTTGCCTATGGTTGAAAAACCAATACCGGTCATCCTCATGAACTGTGATAATCAAACTGTGATTATCAAAGTGAAAAGTTCTAAGGATAATATGAAAAGTTCCAAACATATCAAGAGGAGATTGAAGTCTGTCAGAAAACTGAAGAACTCCGGAGTGATAGCATTGGATTATGTCCAAAGTGCTAAAAATCTGGCAGATCCTTTCACAAAAGGACTATCAAGAAACATGATAGACCTTGCATCGAGGGAGATGGGTTTGAGACCCACTTGAGTTGCCGAAGGGGTAACTGATACGTCTCAAACGTATCTATAATTTCTTATGTTCCATGCTTGTTTTATGACAATACCTACATGTTTTATACACATTATATGTCATATTTATGCGTTTTCCGGAACTAACCTATTGACGAGATGCCGAAGGGCCAGTTGCTGTTTTCTGCTGTTTTTGGTTTCAGAAATCCTAGTAAGGAAATATTCTCGGAATCAGACGAAATCAACGCCCAGAATCTTAGAATTCCACGAAGCTTCCAGAACACCCGAGAGCCACCAGAGGAGGGCCACCAGACGCCAGGGCGGCACGGCCCAAGGGGGGGGGCGCGCCCCCCTATTGTGTGGCGCCCCCGTCAGCCTTCCGACTCCGCCTCTTCGCCTATTTAAGGGTCTCTGACCTAAAACTTCGAGACGGAAAAGCCACGGTACGAGAAACCTTCCAGAGCCGCCGCCATCGCGAAGCCAAGATCTGGGGGACAGGAGTCTCTGTTCCGGCACCCCGCCGGGACGGGGAAGTGCCCCCGGAAGGCTCTCCATCGACATCACCGCCATCTCCATCAACGCTGCTGTCTCCCATGAGGAGGGAGTAGTTCTCCATCGAGGCTAAGGGTTGTACCGGTAACTATGTGGTTAATCTCTCTCCTATGTACTTCAATACAATGATCTCATGAGCTGCCTTACATGATTGAGATTCATATGAGTTTTGTATCACTATTCATCTATGTGTTACTCTAGTGATGTTATTAAAGTACTCTATTCCTCCTCCATGGTGTAATGGTGACGAGTGTGTGCATCATGTAGTACTTGGCGTAGGTTATGATTGTAATCTCTTGTAGATTATGAAGTTAATTATTGCTATGATAGTATTGATGTGATCTATTCCTCCTTCATAGTGTGATGGTGACGGTGTGCATGCTATGTTAGTACTTGGTGTAATTGCAATGATCTATCATGCACTCTAAGGTTATTTAAATATGAACATCGAATGTTGTGGAGCTTGTTAACTCCGGCATTGAGGTGCTCTTGTAGCCCTACACAATTAGTGGTGTTCATCATCCAACAAGAGAGTGTAGAGTGGTTTTATTATGTGATCAATGTTGAGAGTGTCCACTAGTGAAAGTAGGATCCCTAGGCCTTGTTTCCAAACATCGAATCTCCGTTTACTTACTGTTCTGTTGCATGTTTACTCGCTGCCATATTTTATTCAGATTGCTATTACTACTCATATACATCCATACTACTTGTATTTCACTATCTCTTCGCCGAACTAGTGCACCTATACATCTGACAAGTGTATTAGGTGTGTTGGGGACACAAGAGACTTCTTGTATCGTGATTGCGGGGTTGCTTGAGAGGGATATCTTTGACCTCTTCCTCCCCGAGTTCGATAAACCTTGGGTGATCCACTTAAGGGAAACTTGCTGCTGTTCTACAAACCTCTGCTCTCGGAGGCCCAACACTGTCTACAAGAATACAAGCACCCGTAGACATCAGTAACCCAACCTATGTGATCGGAAATTCCGTGAACTAGGACCAGGGAAAACAAACCGGAGCAACTGAGTTGAGAGAAAATTTAATACTCCCACTCTGTTGCAGATGCAATTCTCTCATAGTTACTGTAAGGCAGGTTGACAATGTCTTAATGTGTTCTGAGTGGCTCTTGATGAGCGAAGACGCCGTCCTACACGGCGATCTTTTGAAGAACACACCTTAATGAGTGACACAACTGGTCATAGTGTGGGAGATTTGTGTGAATCTCTAGTAAGCTCATGAAACGCCGAGGAGTATGACTTATAAGATCCACCCGAGGGGAAGGCTATGGTAGCCTAGTACCGTACCGGCATTCAGCGAAACTTGCTGCACAAAGACTGACAATTCAAGGCATAGTCCATTGTTCAGTTGTAGTCAAGCGTAGCACCTTGCCTAGGTGGAAGTTCAACTTAACAGTCTCCACTGAAGTGCAGGTATATTAAACAGTGAATGGAACTAATGTGTCATCTGATGTGCATATGAGATCTGGTGGGGGGTTGTTGAATGTAGATGGGCTACAGCCCAGTAAGGCAGCCCACGTAGTCTACAATTCCTGAAATCTCAAGGCCCATCACGTTGACAGCTTGGGACAGCCTTGGGGGACAAAGTTTAGTCCCATATTGCTAGTTGGGAGAGAGTTGGAGTGGTATATAAGGGCTGATGTTCTACTCCTTCCAAGTGAGTGAGAATAGAAGGAGCCCTCGCGCACTCCTCCTCCTCCTCCGCCCGCCCCGCCTCGGCTCGGCACGTCACGCACGTCGCGTTTCGTGATTCGAGTTAGAGTTCGAGACACACTCAAGGAAGCCTAAATTTTTGCTTGGTGCACCAACTGAGTTGGGTACGTGTCGACTTGCATGTGCATGCTCGCCACGTGTCCCTGACTTCCTACGCGTGGCAACGCAGTCGGGTCGGCTCTCCTCCCAGGCTATACAAGGAGAGATCAGATGTAGAATATATAGCTCTCAGAATTCTCTAGTCAGTCTCTCTTGCGAAGTTCCTTTTGCTGCGCTACTCTCTAGTCTTCTCCATCCCGGCGACTGCGTGCACTGCCGTCCGGGAGAGCAGGCCTCCAAAACTCCGTCCGTTGAGATCCTGCACCGGGAGACGGGCGATAAGGTTTTTGGAGAGCGTCTTGGCGCGACTGGTCGCTGCTGTTCGTGCTTTTCTTCGCCGGTTCGACTGCTTCATCGACAGATCCGACTACACCATGGGCGACATCAACAATACCCATGGTGGTGCTGATGCTGCTGCTGGTGCGACCTTTCTGGTCGCGATGTACGTGCTTTTCTTCTCCTACCTTGCACTGTTACTTTTTCCATGTTTAGATCCGATGCATGTGCTTAGTCTGATGTGTGTGGTTAAGTATGCTTGTGCATCTATAATGTTGCTTTCAGTAATTAAACTCAACGGAAATTGCCTAATAATCCAACAGCTTCGTGATTAAATTCTCTATCCGCTGTTACAAAATTTTCTAATTATAGATTTGTTTGAATCTGCAAGTTTAATTTAAATATTCTTTTGTTTTTAAATCTATGAGTTTCGATTCAATTAAATTCGTCGCAGTAGATTTCGTTTTTACAAATCAAGCTGGTTGAATTGCACCACGCAACGTCGAATTCGTGCCAAAGCTGAAATGGATCTTGAAGTCGGAGCTACAGTAACCATCAGATAGGAATCTAACGATGCAGATTCGTCGGCGACAGTTCTAAATCGCGAAAACACCAAATCTTTGAAAAATCATAGTTAAATAACCGTAACTCCGTTTTAATCAATTCTTTTTGCATTAGTTTAATAATTTTAATATCTACAATATGGTGTTGGAATTTAGAATTTATGATTATACTAATACGTCTGTTTGTAATTTTAGGCTTTAAACCTTATTTCAAACATATCTAAAGTTATATAAAAATAATATTAGTTTACTTCTTTTGGAAAATGATATTTGTGATGTACTTGCACGTTATAATTTTTGTAAATTATTTTTTTGCGAATTTAAAATATATTTTTTTGAATTAAATCAAGTGTTACATGTTTCGGTATTTGTTTACGCATCATTGTTTTATTTGGCTCTTTATTTGCAATGGTTCTTTATTGCGTGTATATTTTTCTATGCGTTAGATTTATTCGGAGTGCGGAAAAGTTCATGAAGATATCATCATCAAATTATACTAAGGCAAGTTACACCTTTGTTCATATGTTTGTCCCAAGTTTTTTATGTATGTCTTTTTCTTTCAAATGGTTAGTATGCATGTGTAGGATGTTTTGGTAGATTTTACTTCGTAAATATTTTACAAGTTCACATGCTATTTTGTAGATTGCCATGAGTAGAAGTATTACTTAGTAATATTTCCACTTGATATCATGGTTATAGGAATCCCTAAATTTTCTAAGTGCTATGCTATGCTATGTAAACATCGATGGGGGTTCGAAAGAAATAATTTTCTAAGTACTTAGCTCTGTTTATGAGCGCAACTTTTCTCCCAAATTCTTCTTCAAAATAAAATAAAGTTTTCTTCTGGGTGGAATGGTTTTTACGGGACAACGAGTGGAGATTGGTGGAGGACTGCCACCCAGGATTCAAAGAAGTCTGCCATGTTCCAGATATCATAAGCTTCCAGTGCAACCACAATACAATATGGGCTATGTCTTGGCTGAGTACTTAGTGGGAAACCTCACCTGGGTACCACCATTGGGAGGAATTTTGGGCACGGGTAGATCCGAAAGGTGGAGGGGCTACTAAGGAAAAGCTTCGTCGTGACCTCGTCCTGGCCTTAATGAAGATGAAGAATTTTGGCGAAAAGGCTTGGTTGTGAATTGTGGGGAAAGTGCGCAACCTCTCGAGAGTGTTAACCTGATCGATCAGCCGTGTCCACGGTAAAAGGACAATTTGAGCATCTGAAAGATGGAGCCTCTGAATGATTTCCTCTCTTTTCAAAGGATCTTTCAAAACCCTATGACGAGTGTAATATCGTTCATAGGTGGGTTTTGGGGCCTTGGTGTGTAATATCCGATTGCTCGGGACTTGGTGTGTAATATCCAAGTGTTTAGAACTTGGTGTGTCATATCCAAGTGTTAGGTTGATTTGGACACTTGGTGTGTAATATCCATGTGTTCCACTCGGCCAATATTATTTATCAAAGTTTTGCAAAATAGGATAAAAGATTTTCTCTCTTTAACTTTGTAAAAATTGGTTTTACGCAAATAAACCTCAAGCCTCCTCTTGTCCGCCTTGCATGTAGATATAGGATTTTTCTCTTCTTGGTGTAATTTGCCATACATTCAAAGTATTGACCACTCTTGTGGGTGCAACCTTTCATGTTGCAGGTTATTCGACGACTTGTGAGAATGCGTAGGTCGCGAGTCTACACTCAACCAGCCTGTGGCATTGATGGTACTCCCAAGATGATATTTCGTCTTTCGTTGTATTGGGCTAGCCCTTGGCTATGCAAGTTGTAATTATTTGTACTCTGGATTATTTGAATCGTGTAATAAAGACTTGTGTTTTACATGATAATTCATCAACTGTGAGTGCTAGCTAATGATCCAGGGACTAGCATGTTTAATCACAAGGACTTTGGATCCTACCAGATCCGAAGTCGTTACACTGCCCGTTTGCTTGGCAAGGTATATATACAAAGGGTGTCATGGATATTGCATTGCGATGCTTGAAGATGTGGATTGGGAATTCTTTATTTGGCATGGCGGGATCATACAATGGTATTAACGTGTTGCAGCAGTCTCCGGTGTTCAGCAGACTAGTGGAAGGGCATGCTCCACCATGCAATTATGAGATCAATGGCAACCAATATACCAAAGGTTATTATCTAGCTGATGGTATATATCCAAAATGGGTCACTTTTGTCAAAACAATCTCGAATCTATCAGGTCTGAAAAATTCTCACTTTGCTACGCGATAGGAGGCTTGCAGGAAGGATGTCGAGCGGGCATTTGGTGTGCTTCAAGCTCAATTTGCAATTGTCCGGTACTCCGCTCTAAGCTGGTCTCACGACCAAATGTGGGAGGTGATGCATGCTTGTGTGATCATGCACAACATGATCATCGAGGATGACCGCAAGAATCATGCAAGGACACATGTTGGTCCCTATAAGTGTCAGGGCCCTCTTGCGGAGGTTGATCATAAGTTGCCTGCAGATTTTGCTGATTTTCTCGCCATGCACGCAGAGATCCGTGACAGTAATGTTCATGATCAACTTTAAGCTGATCTCTTTTAGCATTTGTGGATGATCAAAGGATTATCAACAAATGCCACGGCACCTTGATCTAGCCCTATTTATTACATGTGTTTAGTTGTTTTATTGTCTGTTGTATTTTAATTTGAAAACAATCTCCGAAACATATTTATTTATATGCTATATTTGATAAATGGTTGTGTTTTCAAAAATCCTCTAAAAAAGTTTGGGGGCGGCATTTGGGGACGCGACTAGAGAGCGACGTCCTCCAAACGCGGCACGAACAAAACACATCTCTCAAACGCTCAATCCGGCGCCGTTTGGGGGACGCGACTGGAGATGCTCTTAGGTGCGGCTTTTTGAAAATTTTACCTCTCTAAAGACTTTTAAGGAATCGGCTGGGGATACTTTTAGATTTAGTTACTTCGAATAGTACATGATGCGCACGAATCTGTAGACTTCTCTGCAAAACTGAAATAAAACAGCTCGGCTTATCGACCATAACAGCAGAATGCCTACTGGCATGATACTTTGCGAGAAAGCAAGAAGATTCATATCGCTGTCGTAAAAAATATCGTCCCTCCCCTGATACCTACCGGCATGATACTTTCCGAGCAATTTTGACGAGCACCACCCAAATAATTTTTCACGGCAATCCTCCCTCCCTCCGCTGATTCTCAAGCAGACATCCAAATGTCTTCGTATCTTGTGCATGCCATGTACTGTAGATCCAGGCTGGTGAACTTTGGGGGTTGAATTATGCAAACTATCTTGGTTCAGTGAACTCTGTATCCGATAGCACCCCTTCAGTCTCCAGTGTCACGCTCTCGCAGCTATAAATCTGTAGTGACCGAAGACAATCCCACATCTTAGGCCGGGTGCACAACACTGCATCGACCGAACTATCATGACTGCACATAAACTCGAGGGCCGTCTCGAGGCTGGCGACGATCTCTGAAATGACCGGTCGGTCCTTCCCCCGCATCTGCACGCAGCAGGCTGCCGTCTGTGCCACGTACTCCAGCGCCTGGAGCTGCCACTAC
>NW_025901466.1:0-27442 GCF_022539505.1 Lolium rigidum
TCCAATTCCGAGAATATTTCTGTGTAGGATTTCTGAAACCAAAAACAGCACAAAACGAGAGCCGGCGCTTCGGCATCTCGTTAATAGGTTAGTGCCGGAAAATGCATATAAATGATGTAAAGTGTGTATAAAACATGTGAGTATTGTCATAAAACTAGCATGGAACATAAGAAATTATAGATACGTTTGAGACGTATCACGGTGCAACGCTTGAAAAGTTCGACAGTCCTTCTGAAGATGGCCTGACTGTCGTTTTCCCTCATTGTCGAGATAAAAGTGCATCTGACATGGTCCATTAAAGAGATCATCGGGTGATATATTGTACGACCTCTAGAACCTTGGACAATTATTTTGTCTGCTAAAACTTAGCGCGTCGCGCTGTTCTTTGCTTCTTTGATAATCCTCCCGATTATTTCCACCATTGTTTCCTCGGAAACCCACCGCCACTTGGCCAGGATTGTCGTAGTCTGCGTATGGGAAAGAACAGCGTCGCCTATTTTGATTTCTGTTGCGGTCCTCTTCAGGTGACCTGTGCCATTTATTATGCACATAATCTTCTCCATCTGCTCAGCGATTCGATATGTCCATGAGTTCCGCAATTGTTTTCGGGTTAGATCTGCCCAAGTCCTCGATGAAGTCTTTTCGCTGAATTCCTGCGACAAACGCATCTATCACTCTTTCATCGGATATGTTTTCAGCAGAATTCTATATGATATTCCAACGTTGGATGTATGTCCTCATCGGTTCACCATATTTTTGCTTGCAGGCCCTTAGCTGCTCTATGGATGCGGGCTTTTTACACGTGGAACGGAAATTCTTTATGAACATATCCTCAAAAGTTTCCCAGCTGTCGATGGATCCCACTGGTAGCTTTTTTATCCATGATCTTGCGGCTCCACTGAGATGTACTTGAACGCTTTGCATAGTTGTTGCTCTTGATCCGCCCAACAGTTTTACTATCTCCAGGAAATCAATTATCCAATCTTCGGGATCTTGTAGGCCATCGAACTTTTTATAACCATCTAGCAACTTAAAGCCAGAAGGGACCCGCGTTCTGCGAACTCGTCGAGTAAAGCAGGGGAGTCCACACATATCCTCTTCCTCGACTTCTGGCGAATGTCGCCTGGATCTATTTTCCCGTGCTCTGTCTACTCTATCTTGAGCTTCTGTGTTCCTCGCCATGTCTGCTCGTTGGGGGTCTCGCGCTACCGTGGTGGGTCGAGGACTATTTCGTCTTGGAGCACTTTCAGTTTGTGGTGTGCTAGGTCCTGCGAACGTTGTTCCCATGACTCCAGCTCCTGTCATTGCCATCTGATACAGTGCTTCTCTCGGGTCTCCAGCTGGTGGCTTTGACGCTAGTATAAAGGCTTGAGCCGCCATATACCCAGCTTATGGTGTTTTGGGGATAATGTTCCCTATTGTGTCGATCGACATAAAGGACATGTCGAGGTTCTGGATCAGGTACTCCCGCATGCTCGGGTATATGTTGCAGGCGAGATCTTCCTCTATCGCGCGCTTCTCTGTGGTTGTCATTGGAAGTCCTTGATTGTCGACTTAAATCAGCTCTTCGCCTGCTCGATGCGGAAGCTGCAGCTTTCCTTTGCTCAAGTATCACCCTTTGTTTCTCCAACTCTCGGCTAGCACGAGCGAGTCTATATTGATATGCGTGCAGCTCTTCCACCGTGGCTGCGGTAGTCATCGGATCCGTTCCGTTCATGGCTCTTGTTGCTCTGTCCCAGGCTGCTTGCGGAAGTGGTAGCCTCTGGCGAGGTGTAGGACCGACATATTTGCTGCCCAAACCTCGCGTGAGATCAGCGGGATCGATGTATGGATTTCCCAAATCATCGAAAGCCTCTGATGTTTCATCCTCTTGACGGCTTGCCTCACCAATCACACAAACCTGATGATATGTTGGCATTGTATGTTTATCTTCGGGTTTGGTGACACCGTCGTAACGATCGGCGAAGACCTCCCGAATAGAAGTAGATCTGTCGATGAAGTTGAAGCTGTCGATGCTCTCCGAGTCGCTGTCCAGACCGGAGTCCGTGAACGACCCAAAAGATATCCCGCCGATCAGATTGGCGAGATCTCCTCCGGCGGCGATCTTGACGCAGCTTGTCGACGAGGTTCCTTCGTCGCTTGACTTGGTTGACGACGGTGATCCCAAGAAATCATCATCAGCCGCTAACGGTCCCGAACAAATTGGTGCTGCTAAATGATGTGATCCCTCTTTCCCGACGCAAAAGTAGAAGCTCTCGAACTTCATCTCCATTGGCTCCTCCAGATAGGCATATGAATCCAAACGGGCGGGAGGGTGAGGAACAAAATCAACAAGACCAGTTTTGATTTGTTTACCTCCGTCCATCGCGTTGCTTGCCACCGAAGATGTCGACGATGTTGAACGTGCCATCGAGATCAGCTCCTTGTCGCCTCTAATTCCCACAGACGGCGCCAATTGACAAGGTATTAACTTGTCAATGCCTACAAGTTGTAGACTTGGGTTCCGAGGAAGTATGGGGCAAGTAGATCTCGAAGGTTTCAGCCGAAAATGGTGCTCGGCTGCTAAAAACTGGGGTTGAGTTTGACAATGAGATTGATCCTTTCTTTGTCCCTCGAATCCCCCTTATATAGGAGGCGGAGCCGAGGGTTTCCTATTACACAAGTTACAATTGTCGGGAGGCTCTTTGAATCCGTCCCGTAGAACTACAAGTTTCTATTCCTAATCTATCTCTACTTGCCATAGACGATGCTTCAATGGGCTTCCGGGCTTTTATAAATTTCGGGTGATGGGCCTTCAATAAACTCTGGGTACTATATTCGGCAGGCCCATCCGGGATGCCTATGTCAGCCGCTAGAGAGCAACCTCCCTCAGCAGCAGTCTGCTCTTTCTCCGTCACGGGAGGGTCGACCGGGTGCTCGCCCTCCGGACCCCGGGCCATTGCTAACTCGGTGTCCGTCCTTGTGGCCTCGGCGCTGCTCGCACTCGCCGAGGCGCCATCTCCAGCGACTGGCCCCGCCGAACTGGCGGTCGTCCCCGCGGCCTTACTCATAGCCACGGTGTGCCCCGGCGACGACGCCATGTCCGCGGGGTCGGCTGTCGCCTTCCTCACCTCAGCGGCCTTCTTCGCCTCGGCCACCCTCATATCCACCGCCCCACGAGATGGGGAAGCCTTCTTCAGAACCTTTTGCTTGGCCCTGCGAGAAATCGCCATCAATCCTCCTACGAGCCGACAAAAAACAAACGGGAGGGGAAAGAGGTGAGATTCAAACTTCACCATCAGAAGCGCCTTCACGCTAGGGCCGACCCGCGCCCCCGCATCGAGCGCAGCCTTAAGAGGCCGTTGGAGCTCTGTTGCACCTTCTAGGAAGGTTTGGCGCAACCGCTTGGTCCGCGGCTCATCGGCCCCCAGGGCAGGCCCCTTACCCTCTGGAGGAGAGGTCGCCTCTTCCTCCTCTTCGTCCTCCAATGCGTCCTCCTCTGGAATACTTTGCGACGAGGAGGTCGCCCCCCTCTTCGAGCCGCGGGGAAGCCGGACGTAATCCCGCGCCTCAGAGTCCGACTCCGTGCGATCCCCCTCGTCTTCTTCCTCGCCTTCCTCGGCCTCCTCTCCCTCGATCATCTCCGGGGGCTCCTTCCCGGCCAGTGGGGGGAGGTGATCGGCGATCTTCCGCCACCACTGTATCATCACCAAAGGGACAACGTCAGCGACTCCGTCGACTACCTCTGTTCAATGCAAGCACAAATGAAATCGCCACATACCGTAGGCGCCGGTTTCTCCTCGAAGAAGGGCTGCAGCCCGACGTCGAGGGAGGTGAATGTGGCCGTGGTGATCTTGGCGAGCACCTTCCGGTACTCGTCTTCACTCCAGTCGACCGCCGTCGAGCGGGTGCAGTCCTTCTGCCCCCGGTACTCCCACATGTAGTGGTCGCAGCTGCACAGGGGAATCAGGCGTCGGGCGAGCCAACAATTATACATGTTGGCGACCGTCAACCCGGCATCCTTCAGCGCCTGGATCGACAGCCGCATCGTCTTCACCACCTCCTCCTGGTCGCGCGGCAGCGACCGCACATTGAGGCGCCGGGGGACACTCGGCTCGGGCGAGTACTGGGGGATGTGGACTTCCCCAGGCCGAGTGTGCTCCTGGGCGTAGAACCAAAACCGGTGCCATTGCGCCTGCGCCTTCTTCGGGAGCACCATGTCGATGAAGCTCTCCCCGGACTTCACCTGGAATGTGATCCCGTCGTTAGGGATGAGCGACTGATCGCTCTTGCTTACCCGGGTCGCCCGCCCATGGAAGATTGTCAGCCACAGGGGGAAGTAGGGCGGGCATCCCAGGTAGCACTCACACAGGGCCACGAAGAGGGCGATCTGCTGAACGTTGTGCGGTCCAAGGTCGGAGATCTTGATATTGTAGAACGCCAAGAGCTGTCGCATGAAGTCGGAGGTCGGGAGTGCGAAACCGCAATCGAGGAAGCTCATGAAGATCACGAACTACCCCGGCCTCGGGCGCGGCTCCACCTCGTTCGCCGCCGGTACCCTCCACTTCTCGTGCTTGTACTCAGGGATAATCCCCGCGGAGATGTACGGGAGAAGGGACTCCTGAGTGACCTTGGACTTGCCCCATCCTTTGGCCGCCAGTGGTGCGCTCTGAGCTCGAATGCAGAGGGGAGTAGGAGGAAGCGGAGAAGAGAAGGAAGGAGAAATGCGGAGGAGTGAGGAACCCTAACTCTTGGAGCGACCCTTTATACTGCCGCACTCGCCCAATTAAAGGAACAAGATCCACCCTTCAAAGCTGTTCCGAAATTGCCACCCGGAGATCAACGGCCGAGATTTGCGCCGGATTGGGTTGCGTAGCCGTTAGCAGTCATGTCAAATCCAACGGTCAACTGCGCGGTAACGGCTCGTGCCTCGGTCAACGTGAATCTAGCCGTTGGAGGCTCCACGTGTCTCCACGGGGTGACAGACGTCGACTGGCAAACGATGACTGGCCAACACCGACTGTCTTCCGCCGATTGGCCAATGTCGACTAGTCCTTGGCGACTGAAGACTGGGATCCAGTTCTCGACTTCGTTTTTCAGGAGCCCGGTGACGATTCGCTTCGATCCATCGCCACGCCTCTTCAAGACCTGCCTCGAGCCCGTACTTTATCATCACCGCGCTCGGGGACTACTGATGGGGATATGCCCTGGGGGTGTATCACCAGTCCCACTCGCCATGGAGTAAAAGGCCAAAGAAGGATGCCAGTCGCCTGAGCGACTGGGTGACTGGGCCATGGAGAGACTGGGCTAAAACCCCTGGGTGGGCCGACTGGACGCCAGGCCCGGGCGACTGGAGGAGGAGATTACTTGCAAGAGGAGCGATGAATCCCGGATTAGTAGCAACTGACATGAATTGGACTTATCTTCATGTAACCCTAGATCGGGGGTGCCTATATAATCCCCCGAGCAAGACCCTAGAAAGACACCTCATCTGAGATCCAATCTCCCCCTCATTGCTCTTGGCGTAGCCGCCGACTAAGCCCCCCCCCCCCGCCACTGTAATTCTCCATTGAGTAATAGATCTAGCAGGACGTAGGCCTATTACTCTCCGGAGGGGCTGAACCTGGGTAAACATTGCGTCTTGTGCACCTCGTTCCGCAGATGGCTATGTCTCCTTTCTCCCGCATCAACGAAGTGCTGCACCCTGTAGCACCTGTCGTGGTCATGTCCGCGACAAATATAGTTCCAACGGGCAGAAAAGTTGGTGGGGTATAAAAGGGACCCTTATCCTACCTTGGAAGCTTGCTCAAACCCTCAAGACTTGTTCCACCATTGCTGAGCCACCAAGAACACCAAAATCGTCAGATCTCCTCCCTCAACCACCCAAATCCCTTGAGCTTTGGAGAATCGAAGGAGAAGACCCCGATCTACATCTTCACCAAAGCGATTTGCATTTTCCCCTCATTTTGTTGAGGGCCCCCTTGCTAGTGTTCCTCTTTGGAATCCCTAGTTGTTTGTTGTTGATGTGTTCTTGTTGATTGTTGTGTTGTTACAGATTTGGGAGCCTCCAATTTGGTTGTGGATGTGTGCCCCAAGAACCTTGTAAAGGCCCGGTTTCCGCCTCGAGGAAATCCCTTAGTGGAAGTGGGCTAGGCCTTCGTGGCGGTGCTCACAGGAGACCTGAGTGAAGCCTTCGTGGAGTTGGTCTGGCTTTCGTAGCGACCACACTCCTCCAAACGTAGATGTACCTTCTTGCAAAGGAAGGGAACTACGGGAATCAACTCCGTGTCTCCGCGTGCTCCACTCTCGGTTACCTCTATCCGATTATCTCCCCTATATATTGCGTAGCTATATCTTGATTAGTTGTTGACCTTGTCATATAGGTAAATTCACATAGTTGCATATCTAGAGAATTTACCTTTGTGTCAAGCCTAAATTGAAAAAGAACTAAAAATTGGTTAGCACCTATTCACCCCCCCTCTAGGTGCGGCATACGATCCTTTCAATTGGTATCAGAGTCTCGGCTCTTATTTCGGGCTTAACCGCCTAAGAGTATGCCGGAAGATGAGGGTGCGGAAGGGGCCGCGAATCCGGTCTCCATGGAAGATCTCAAGTCGATGGAAACATCTTTGAGGTCCGCGATGGAAGCTCAAATGGAGAGTATAAAGTTAATGCTCTCCGGTCTTAAGCCTCCGATTCCCCCCGCCATCCCCATCATAGAGGAAAGGGAAAAGAGTGGGTTAGAAAAGGGAGATGCTTCGGGCTCACCCTCTTCTACCACACCCTTGGAGAGTGATCACTTAGACAAGAATAAATACCCCAATGCTTCTCCTAGAGCAACAAGTGCGGGTGTGAGCTACAATAACGTGGCTCCACCTTTCCGCTCTCCCGACATCCCGGTTCCCCATCCTCATATAAACACTAGGGCAGACCCACCCAAGTTTAATGATCAAGATTTTGCTACTTGGCAATTTGAGTTTCGCTCTCATGTTTGCAGTGCCTCCAATGAACTATGGAGAATCATCTTGGAAGGGTACAAGCCTTACAACCCCAACAAGTTGACTAGAAGAGAAGAGGTTGATAATCAACTCAACTCCATTGCCTTGCACATGATCCAAACTAGTGTGGGGACAAAGGACTTGGCCCTTGTTCGGAATTTCGCCACCGCCAAGGAAGCTTGGGAGGGCTTGGACTCTAGCTTCATGGGAAGTGAAAGCATGAAGAGAAACAAGTATAGTGCTCTTCGGAATCAAGCCGAAGGATTCATGAGGCTACCGGATGAAGATCATCAAGTCATGTATAGAAGACTTATCACCGTTGCCGATGCTTTTCGGAATGTGGGTGCCCAACATATTGATGATTTTTGGATCAAGGATAAAAGTATATTGATTGCATGATGCTTTTTGAACCCATTGATGTCAAGAATCTTGTTGGGAGAGAAAGTTTTCCTTCTCTCACCTCCCAACAAGTGGTGCACGAGTTGCAAGCTCTCAAAGTGCTCGAACAAAACTCTCAAGATTCTCGCAATCGTGCTATTGGGATGTCAAGAGGGACCAACCTTGCCTTGACGGTCAATACCGTGGAAGAAGTGAACCCTCAAGAACCATATAGGACATCTTGGAGTATGTCCTATCCGAAAGATTAGGAATACCACTACAATGACCACATGGCATTCCATGCAAAAACCTTTTGGGTTGATCCATCCAAGGCAAGGGAAGATAACATCAAGAGGAACAACTCAAGTGGGTTCAAGAGTTTGGGCCCAAAAACAAGATCGTGCTACAATTGTGGTGACAAGAACCATTTCATCGCCCAATGCCCCTATGAGCATAGGGAAACTCGCGGTGGAAGGCTCATTCCCAAGGACAAGAGCAAAGATTCAAAGGCTCCCAACAAGAAATTCTACAACAAGAGTAAGAAGGACAAGAGGCCGTCAAGGATTGTGCTAATGACTAAGGAAGAGTATTCTTCCGATGAAGTTGAGAGTGGTAGTGATGAAGAAGAAACCTCAAAGGAAGTGGCCTCCATTGCCACCACCAATATTCCCTGTTCATCTCTCTTTGAATCCCCCAATGAGAACCCTAACATAAAGAATGCACATTGCTCCATGGCAAGGTCCTCCTTGGAAACATCTATTGTGCTATCAACTCAAGAAGGAGATGATGATGGTGAAGAAGAAGAAGAAGATGAAACTTCAAATGGATTGGTTGCTCTTGCTTCCCTCTCCACCAACTCTTCATCACCAATTTAATTCCCCAATGAAGACATTCACATGGAGGAAGAAAGTTGCCTCATGGCTAATGATACGTCTCCGACGTATCGATAATTTGTTATGTTCCATGCCACATTATTGATGATATCTACATGTTTTATGCATACTTTATGTCATTATTATGCGTTTTCCGGAACTAACCTATTGACGAGATGCCGAAGGGCCAGTTCCTGTTTTCTGCTGTTTTTGGTTTCAGAAATCCTAGTAAGGAAATATTCTCGGAATTGGACGAAATCAACGCCCAGGCTCCTATTTTCACACGAAGCTTCCAGAAGTCCGGAGGAGATACGAAGTGGGGCCATGAGGTGGCGCCACACTAAGGCGGCGCGGCCAGGCTAGGGCCCGCGCCGCCCTGTTGTGTGGGTCCCTCGTGACTCCACCGACCTTGCCCTTCCGCCTACTTAAAGTCTCCGTCGCGAAAACCCTACCACGTTCGACGAAACCAGAGAAAACCTTCCAGAGCCGCCGCCATCGCGAAGCCAAGATCTGGGGGACAGGAGTCTCCGTTCCGGCACGCCGCCGGGACGGGGAAGTGCCCCCGGAAGGCTTCTCCATCAACACCACCGCCATCTCCATCAACGCTGTTGTCTCCCATGAGGAGGGAGTAGTTCTCCATCGAGGCTCGGGGCTGTACCGGTAGCTATGTGGTTAATCTCTCTCCTATGTACCTCAATACAATGATCTCATGAGCTGCCTTACATGATTGAGATTCATATGAGTTTTGTATCACAATTCATCTATGTGCTACTCTAGTGATATTATTAAAGTAGTCTATTCCTCCTCCATGATGTAATGTTGGCAGTGTGTGCATCATGAAGTACTTGGTTTATGCTATGATTGTGATCTCTTGTAGATTATGAAGTTAACTATTACTATGATGGTATTGATGCGATCTATTCCTCCTTTCATAGTGTGAAGGTTACGGTGTGCATGCTATGTTAGTACTTGGTTTGGTTGTGTTGATCTATCTTGCACTCTAAGGTTATTTAAATATGAACAATGAATATTATGGAGCTTGTTAACTCCGGCATTGAGGGTTCGTGTAATCCTACGCAATGGTGTTCATCATCCAACAAGAGTGTAGAGTATGCATTTATCTATTCTGTTATGTGATCAATGTTGAGAGTGTCCACTAGTGAAAGTATGATCCCTAGGCATTGTTCCTAAATATCGCTATCGCTTGCTTGTTTACTTGTTTTCTTCGCGTTACTACTGCTTGTTTATCGTCCCGGGCAAAGCACTTTTACGGTGCCATTGCTACTGCTTATATATATTCATACCACCTGTATTTCACTATCTCTTCGCCGAACTAGTGCACCTATTAGGTGTGTTGGGGACACAAGAGACTTCTTGCTTTGTGGTTGCGGGGTTGCATGAGAGGGATATCTTTGACCTCTTCCTCCCCGAGTTCGATAAACCTTGGGTGATCCACTTAAGGGAAACTTGCTGCTTGTTCTACAAACCTCTCGCTCTTGGAGGCCCAACATTGTCTACAAGAATAGAAGCACCCGTAGACATCAAGCTATTTTACGGCGCCGTTGCCGGGGAACGAAAAGCTTCTACACGGGATTTCCTCCCTCGTCAACCACGCGCCAGTTGTGGACAGCAAGCTATTTTCTGGCGCCGTTGCCGGGGAGGAAAGGTAAAAGGTACTCACACTCCGGATCTCGGCTACTAATCTATTTTCGCCGTTGTAAGAACTCGAAGCTATTTCCTTTAGATCCTGCAATTGCATCTTGTTGTTTCTTGTTTACACTAGTTTGGCATAATGGACAACAATGAGCTTCTTATTCTATTTCCTGATTTAAGACATGGATGGTTTGATGCGAAAATTAAAAAACCTTTGGAACATATTAGTATGAACGCTTTGAACACCATTGTTGCTAATGATATGGAAAATTCTAAGCTTGGGGAAGCTGGCTTTGATGAGCATGATATTTTTAGTCCCCCAAGCATTGAGGAGAAAATTTACTTTGATGATATTTTGCTTCCTATTTATGATGATTATAATGATATTGGTCTTTTAGTACCGCCTGTTATGGAGGATAAATTTGATTATGATTACAATATGCCTCCTATATTTGATGATGAGAATAATAATGATAGCTACTTTGTTGAATTTTCTCCCACTACAACTAATAAAATTGATTATGCCTATGTGGAGAGTAATAATTTTATGCATGAGACTCATGATAAGAATGCTTTATGTAATAGTTATATTGTTGAGTTTGCTCATGTTGCTACTGAAAGTTATTATGAGAGAGGAAAATATGGTTGTAGAAATTTTCATGTTACTAAAAGACCTCTCTATGTGCTGAAATTTTTGAAGCTACACTTGTTTTATCTTCCTATGCTTGTTACTTTGCTCTTCATGAACTTGTTTACTTACAAGATTCCTATGCATAGGAAGCATGTTAGACTTAAATTTGTTTTGAATTTGCCTCTCGATGCTCTCTTTTGCTTCAACTCTTATTTCTTGCGAGTGCATCATTAAAACTGCTGAGCCCATCTTAATGGCTATAAAGAAAGCACTTCTTGGGAGATAACCCATGTGTTTATTTTACTACAGTACTTTGTTTTATATTTGAGTCTTGGAAGTTTTTTACTACTGTAGCAACCTCTCCTTATCTTAGTTTTATGTTTTGTTGTGCCAAGTAAAGTCTTTGATAGTAAGGTTCATACTAGATTTGGATTACTGCGCAGAAACAGATTTCTTGCTGTCACGAATCTGGGCCTAATTCTCCGTAGGTAACTCAGAAAATTATGCCAATTTACGTGGGTGATCCTCAGATATGTACGCAACTTTCATTCAATTTGAGCTTTTTCATCTGAGCAAGTCTGGTGCCATTTTAAAATTCGTCTTTACGGACTGTTCTGTTTTGACAGATTCTGCCTTTTATTTCGCATTGCCTCTTTCGCTATGTTGGATGGATTTCTTTGTTTCATTAATGTCCAGTAGCTTTGAGCAATGTCCAGAAGTGTTAAGAATGATTGTGTCACCTCTCGAACATGTGAGTTTTTGATTATGCACTAACCCTCTAATGAGTTTGTTTCGAGTTTGGTGTGGAGGAAGTTTTCAAGGGTCAAGAGAGGAGGATGATATACTATGATCAAGAAGAGTAAAGAGTCTAAGCTTGGGGATGCCCCGGTGGTTCATCCCTACATATTTCAAGAAGACTCAATCATCTAAGCTTGGGGATGCCCAAGGCATCCCCTTCTTCATCGATAACATTATCAGGTTCCTCCCCTGAAACTATATTTTTATTTCATCACATCTTATGTACTTTACTTGAAGCGTCTGTTTGTTTTTGTTTTTGTTTTTGTTTGAATAAATTCTTGTGTGGGAGAGAGACACGCTCCGCTGGTTCATATGAACACATGTGTTCTTAGCTTTTAATGTTCATGGCGAAGGTTTAAACTGCTTCGTTAATTGTTATATGGTTGGAAACGGGAAATGCTACATGTAGTAATTCTAAAATGTCTTGGATAATGTGATACTTGGCAATTGTTGTGCTCATGTTTAAGCTTTTGCATCATATACTTTGCACCCATTAATGAAGAAACACATAGAGCTTGCTAATTTGGTTTGCATATTTGGTTTCTCTAAAGTCTAGATAATATCTAGTATTGAGTTTTGAACAACAAGGAAGACGGTGTAGAGTCTTATAATGTTTACAATATGTCTTTTATGTGAGTTTTGCTGCACCGGTTCATCCTTGTGTTTGTTTCAAATAACCTTGCTAGCCTAAACCTTGTATTGAGAGGAATTCTTCTCGTGCATCCAAATCCTTGAGCCAACCACTATGCCATTTGTGTCCACCATACATACCTACTACATGGTATTTCTCCGCCATTTCAAAGTAAATTGCTTGAGTGCTACCTTTAAATTTCCATCATCCGCCTTTGCAATATATAGCTCATGGGACAAAATAGCCTTAAAAACTATTGTGGTATTGAATATGTACTTATGCACTTTATCTCTTATTAAGTTGCTTGTTGTGCGATAACCATGTTCCTGGGGACGCCATCTACTCTTTGTTGAATATCATGTGAGTTGCTATGCATGTTCGTCTTGTCACGAAGTAAGGGCGGTTTTCACAATCAAATGGTTTGAGTATGCATACTTGTTAGAGAAGAACATTGGGCCGCTAACTAAAGCCATGAATCATGGTGGAAGATTCAGTTTGGACATAAAACCTCAATCTCTTATGAGAATATTAACTGTTGTTGAATGCTTAAGCATTAAAAGAGGAGTCCATTATCTGTTGTCTATGTTGTCCCGGTATGGGTGTCTAAATTGAGAATGATCAAAAGCGAGAAATCCAATGCGAACTTTCTCCTTAGACCCTTGTACAGGCGGCATAGAGGTACCCCTTTGTGACACTTGGTTGAAACATATGTTATGCAATGATAATCCATGTTAATCCAAGCTAATTAGGACAAGGTGCGGGCACTATAGTATACTATGCATGAGGCTTGCAACTTGTAAGATATAATTTACATGATACATATGCTTTATTACTACCGTTGACAAAATTGTTTCATGTTTTCAAAATAAAAGCTCTAGCACAAATATAGCAATCGATGCTTTCTGATACGTCTCCGACGTATCGATAATTTCTTATGTTCTATGCCATATTATTGATGATACCTACATGTTTTATGCACACTTTATGTCATATTCGTGCATTTTACTGGAACTAACCTATTAACAAGATGCCGAAGTGCCGATTCTTGTTTTCAGCTGTTTTTGGTTTCGAAATCCTAGTAACGAAATATTCTCGGAATTGGACGAAATCAAAGCCCGAGGGCCTATTTTTCCACGAAGCTTCCGGAAGTCCGAAGACGAGACGAAGAGGGGCCACGGGGTGGCCAAACCCTAGGGCGGCGCGGCCCCACCCCCGGCCGCGCCGGCCTATGGTGTGGGCCCCCGTGCCGCCTCTTGACTTGCCCTTCCGCCTACTTAAAGCCTCCGTGACAAAACCCCCGACACCGAGAGCCACGATACGGAAAACCTTATCGAGACGCCGCCGCCGCCGATCCCATCTCGGGGGATCCGAGGAGATCGCCTCCGGCACCCTGCCGGAGAGGGGATTCATCTCCCGGAGGACTCTACACCGCCATGGTCGCCTCCGGAGTGATGAGTGAGTAGTTCACCCCTGGACTATGGGTCCATAGCAGTAGCTAGATGGTTGTCTTCTCCTCATTGTGCTTCATTGTTGGATCTTGTGAGTCTGCTCGTAGCGACCTCACCTTTTAAGGTGCCGATCTCTCGTGCGTATCCGTGCTAGTCCCTGGATCAATCGCTAGCACACACGATACAAGATGTAATACCAAGAAACAAAGGTCTTTATTACATCGTATGATCCAAAATTTATATAAAGGATTACAAATTGCATAGCACAAGGCTAGCATATCATCGAGTTTCACAACGAATAAACATAGACAAGCATGGAGTCCTTCGTCTTCATGTGCCACGAAGCGAGCATGTTGAGGATAGACTCGTAACCCTAACCATCGTAACTCACTCGTCTTTCAAAACATCTGCAACATGAAAAGTTACAGCCACGAATGGTCAATACTTTGAATGTATTGGCAAGATGACACTATAGTGGACTCAAATGGCAACCTAACACTTAAGTGTACATTTGGTTGGTAGAGCTCAGGCATAATTTGCATAAAGCCAAGTTTTTCCCTATCATTTATCAAAACATTTTCTTTCAATCTAATTAGCAGTAACATTGGTAAAACCCCAATGTACCAAATTAACAGTAGCATTGGTAAAGCCCCAATGTACCTTCCTACCCTTGTTCACCCATCAAATTTTATTTAAGAAATTGGGATGAGGAGATCTTCGAACAAGGACTTGTCAGTTCGCTCAAGTTGTCCATAACCGGGGACACGGCTAAGTACTTAGATTTACACTCTCGAGAGGTTGTACACCTTTACCCACATGGCCAGGTCAATCCTTCTACCTCGATGCACATTTTGCTCAAAGGACAGGTGTAGACCGTGGCCGAGACTTTCTGTGTGTAATCACCCGAACCATTCCCTAAGGGCCACGCCCCCACCTACAGTATCCCTCTACCACCACCTGGCCCCTAGGATCCAGATTCATACAACATACTTTGTCAAGCCAGAGCCATAGTAGCATGTGGTTGTACGTGAAGCTAATGAGCAAGGTTTGTCTACAATCTCTTTAAGTCTGGGTGACTTTCCGCAAGTGTGCACTAGCACCAGGGTCTTGCCCCCTGATACGACCACCCTCTCCATAACTCCACCATTCACCCGGGTAATTCATTAAACTTAGTTGTTTTTCCTTAACCTCTATCAAAACATTTTCCATGGCATAGCAGGTAACAACTAAATTTAATGGCGGCTAAGGAGTCTAGGAGTGGTGTAGCTAAACTACTAGGATTTAATAGCAAGCAAAAAGCAGAAACCCTAGACATGTCTACTATAAAAACACTACGTGCAAGAATTAAAACTGGGACTTTTGGTGTGTGTCACTTGCCTTGGTGAGAGGACGAGTTGGTACACTCTTCGCAGAAAACACTCGTTGCAATCAGCACAACCACAATCTACAAACAAAATTTCACTCCATAAACACATAGCAACATATAGACAACCACAAATAAAATATGTATGCAATATGTGGATTAAACATGAACGACACACTTAACATGTTCTCTGGTTTTCAACTATATGCATGATGCCATGGCAAAATTTTAGTGTTGAATTAATTATTAAAAACATTTCCTATCATTAGAAAAGATCTACAACACTAAACAAATACTACAAGAGAAACGTATAGGTAACATTTTTATTTTCTAATACTACTGTACAGGGGGTTCGAATCTCTGCTAAATGCAAAAGGAATTACTTAAATATATTTTGTAGAACTATTTATATGGCCAAAATACTCTATTTTAGTTTCTGCAAAAACTGTGTAAAAATATGATGCAAAAGTCCAATATTATGTGTCTACTGTATTCTACACGTTTTTATGAATCCAGGAACACAAAGTTTGCTAAAATTGGATGAACGGAACTAAAGATATGATTTTTACAAAGTTATATGTTTCTCTGTCCAATATATACGAAAATTATACTGGATGTTATATTCTAATTGGTTCATACCCCTTCATCTTAGTGGTCTAGTTATAGCCTTAGGATCTAGATCGTGTGGTTCATAGAAAATGAAGAAAGGAAAAGATAAAACAAGTATGGTCAGCACTTCACGTACGAGAACAGCGGTTGGACGTGGTCGTCGTGCAGACTCGCTGGTTGAGGGTGTCAAGGTTCTGGTGATCGCAGGCGATGGTGAAGCAGACAACGGCGCTCGAATTGACAAGACGAATTTGATGACGAAATCACGGACGTCGTGGTACACTGGTTCTCCGGTAAACGCTCGCCGGAAAACTGTCCCGCGGACGTGCTCACAGACGAAGATGGCGTCGTCGTTGTGGTGCACCAAAAATCACTAAACAAATCCTGAGATGTGCGCAAGGAATAAGTAGGAAGTTTGGAAGAAACTAGAGATCAAAAGATGGACTGTGCTTACCGCAATCGACGATTTACTGCGACGGTACTGCGGATATGCGAGGCAAAATTGGAGCAGCCTGGAGGCTCTCGGTCTGTGCGATTGGAGGGAAAATGAAGAGGAGTGAATGGAGTTTAAGTAGCAACAAACGGTGCATCAAATGGTGACTTAAATCACCGGAAATCAAGTCGGGAGTAAAACGCAAGAAACTGACTGCGTTACGTGCGTGTGCTGCGACGGTTCATGCCTGGGCTTGAAGATGATGATGTGGCGCTGGGACCCACACATCAAGAAAAAGAGAAAAAGAAACGCGGACGATGGACCTGGTCTGCAGCGTCGCGCAGACGTGCACGCCTACGCTGTCTGGCTGGGTTGGCTCATTGGAGTTGGCCTGGCCTGGCCAGATACCCTCTCGCTCTCTTTTTTTTTTTTTTTACTTTTTTTTTATATTACAGTATAGTATTAGGAATTGATTTGAAAGTCAAATTTAATCAAAAGTGAGTCAATTCAAGTCAGAAAAATTCAAATAAAATATCAGCGGATTCCTTATTCAATGAAGAATATTTTGGAACCACTTTTAAAACATTTTGAAAAAGTTTAAATTTGGCACATAGGCCTATATAGCTTTATTAGCATTACTTCGTGTTTTAGGTTTCTTTAACAAAATTTAAAATTCCGTTCAAGTTTTTCCTAGGGAATGCAACGATGCCATGATGCTCATGAATGCAATGCATGCATTTAAAAACTCCATTTTTGGAAAAATAGTTTTAAGTAACACCAATTTTTTTTTATTTCATTGTAAATTTTAAATCAAGACAACCAACCAAGCTTAAATTTTATTTTTATTTCACATATCAAAATTTGGAAAATTTTGGGATGTGACAGACTACCACCCTTAAAAGGAATCTCGTCCTCGAGATTCGAGAAAGGCTAGAAAGAAAGATGGGTTTGGGATATGTTGGGTTGGCTACCACCCTTAAAAGAAACTTATGTAGGTAGTCGTCTTAGGTCCTGGATTTAGGCTAAGCTCATCTTGGTATGAGTTGGCACTGGGTCATCTTTTGAAACGTATGTGGCCTCTCACTTCTTATCCAATTGGGGTTGTTTATTCACATATAGTGAACAACATATATCTTCAATGTGAGTCGAGTAGGTTTCCTTCATACTAGGGCTTCTAATCCAAATGGTTGGTCGGTGAACAAGTTTTGACAGAAGGGGCCACTATTTGGGTCAAACGGAAAACTAATATGAGAGTTCTTCATGACACCCCCAATCTTTTGTTTGTTGGTGTCATCGGCAATCTTCCACTACTCTTCAACTAGTGGCGAATCTTCAAACTCACCATAGTCCTACGTTTGGCAACACTTGCGTACTATAAGGGTATAATATCTATTCATCCTATGGTTTAGGCTTATCAGCGACGTCTCTCTTGTAGGCATGTCGCTCTAGATTTACCATTCCTCATAACAAGACCGAACAATATGAGTAGTCGTCATGGGGGCCAATCCATGTCGCACCCAATCATTTTCTTGTATTTAGTTTGGTATATCTCGTATTCTAACTCTTGGTCAACCTCACAAGTTTGATAAAATTTCCATGGAGAATTGAATGAATGTTTCGGTCCCCATTATTGAACTGTTTTAAAAACATTTCTATCGATCCCTAGCTAGGGTTTTGCGTATCTCTCAATCTACACTTCTTCATCTTCAATGGAAACTTCAAGGTTGGTTTCACTAATGTTGTCTTCATGGCGATTTGCCGAGAAAACATTTGCTGGATTGGGTATAGATGAGAATGGATAGAAAGATTCTAAGAGAGAATTCCTACCCAAACACAGCAGATCAAAGCAATTCAGCAAACAACAATCATCTAACAAGCATCAACAAACATAGCCCAAAACACAACCAAATTAGTATGGTCATACCACATTTTGGTATGATCAATGTGTTATTACTATATCGTTGGTACGATGAAAGATAACTAATGGTGGTCTGGTCTATTTCTTCTTTGGATGATTCCAGTTTCTATTCTACTCCTTCGGTATATCTTCGTGTGTTGTGTCGTTTGCATCGAAGTCTTTCTTCAAGTTCTTCATTGGTCTTCCATAAAATCCTTCTTGCGGAGTCGAAGAATACCACATGAAGCATCAGTCCCTCACTTCAGGTAGAAGGTCATCATCTCTACTTCCTTGATGGTTCCATAAGGTAGGTCATCTAAGGCAAGAGGAAAACATTTTTGAAGATGGAATAGATAAGAGTACTAGAAGTTTACAAAGCACACATTTTTTTAAAATAGGATTAGACAAAATTTTCATCCTAGGTTTTTCCTATTTCTAATCCAAACCTAGGGTCACGAACCTACGGTCAACACAATGCTCTGATACCATCTGTAGCGACCTCACCTTTTAAGGTGCCGATCTCTGTGCGTATCTGTGCTAGTCCCTGGATCAATCGCTAGCACACACAGTACAAGATGTAATACCAAGAAACAAAGGTCTTTATTACATCGTATGATCCAAAATTTATATAAAGGATTACAAATTGCATAGCACAAGGCTAGCATATCATCAGAGTTTCACAACGAATAAACATAGACAGCATGGAGTCCTTCGTCTTCATGTGCCACAGGCGAGCATGTTGAGGATAGACTCGTAACCCTAACCATCGTAACTCACTCGTCTTTCAAAACATCCGCAACATGAAAAGTTACAGCCACGAATGGTCAATACTTTGAATGTATTGGCAAGATGACACTATAGTGGACTCAAATGGCAACCTAACACTTAAGTGTACATTTCGGTGGTAGAGCTCGGGCATAATTTGCATAAAGCCAAGTTTTTCCCTATCATTTATCAAAACATTTTCTTTCAATCTAATTAGCGATAACATTGGTAAAACCCCAATGTACCAAATTAACGATAGCATTGGTAAAGCCCCAATGTACCTTCCTACCCTTGTTCACCCATCAAATTTTATTTAAGAAATTGGGATGAGGAGATCTTCGAACAAGGACTTGTCAGTTCGCTCAAGTTGTCCATAACCGGGGACACGGCTAAGTACTTAGATTTACACTCTCGAGAGGTTGTACACCTTTACCCACATGGCCAGGTCAATCCTTCTACCTCGATGCACATTTTGCTCAAAGGACAGGTGTAGACCGTGGCCGAGACTTTCTGTGTGTAATCACCCGAACCATTCCCTAAGGGCCACGCCCCCACCTACGGTATCCCTCTACCACCACCGGCCCCTAGGATCCGGATTCATACAACATACTTTGTCAAGCCGAGCCATAGTAGCATGTGGTTGTACGTGAAGCTAATGAGCAAGGTTTGTCTACAATCTCTTTAAGTCTCGGGTGACTTTTCGCAAGTGTGCACTAGCACCGGGGTCTTGCCCCCGATACGACCACCCTCTCCATAACTCCACCATTCACCCGGGTAATTCATTAAACTTAGTTGTTTTTCCTTAACCTCTATCAAAACATTTTCCATGGCATAGCAGGTAACAACTAAATTTAATGGCGGCTAAGGGAGTCTAGGAGTGGTGTAGCTAAACTACTAGGATTTACTAGCAAGCACAAAGCATAAACCCTAGACATTGCTACTATAAAAATACTACGTGCAAGAATTAAAGCTCGGGACTTTTGGTGTGTGTCACTTGCCTTGGTGAGAGGACGAGTTGGTACACTCTTCGCAGAAAACACTCGTTGCAATCAGCACAACCACAATCTACAAACAAAATTTCACTCCATAAACACATAGCAACATATAGACAACCACAAATAAAATATGTATGCAATATGTGGATTAAACATGAACGACACACTTAACATGTTCTCTGGTTTTCAACTATATGCATGATGCCATGGCAAAATTTTAGTGTTGAATTAATTATTAAAAACATTTCCTATCATTAGAAAAGATCTACAACACTAAACAAATACTACAAGAGAAACGTATAGGTAACATTTTTATTTTCTAATACTACTCTACAGGGGTTCGAATCTCTGCTAAATGCAAAAGGAATTACTTAAATATATTTTGTAGAACTATTTATATGGCCAAAATACTCTATTTTAGTTTCTGCAAAAACTGTGTAAAAATATGATGCAAAAGTCCAATATTATGTGTCTACTGTATTCTACACGTTTTTATGAATCAAGGAACACAAAGTTTGCTAAAATTGGATGAACGGAACTAAAGATATGATTTTTACAAAGTTATATGTTTCTCTGTCCAATATATACGAAAATTATACTGGATGTTATATTCTAATTGGTTCATACCCCTTCATCTTAGTGGTCTAGTTATAGCCTTAGGATCTAGATCGTGTGGTTCATAGAAAATGAAGAAAGGAAAAGATAAAACAAGTATGGTCAGCACTTCACGTACGAGAACAGCGGTTGGACGTGGTCAGTCAGTGCAGAACTCGCTGGTTGAGGTGTGTCAACGGTTCTGGTGATCGCATGGCGATGGTGAAGCAGACAACGGCGCTCGAATTGACAAGACGAATTTGATGACGAAATCACGGACGTCGTGGTACACTGGTTCTCCGGTAAACGCTCGCCGGAAAACTGTCCCGCGGACGTGCTCACAGACGAAGATGGCGTCGTCGTTGTGGTGCACCAAAAATCACTAAACAAATCCTGAGATGTGCGCAAGGAATAAGTAGGAAGTTTGGAAGAAACTAGAGATCAAAAGATGGACTGTGCTTACCGCAATCGACGATTTACTGCGACGGTACTGCGGATATGCGAGGCAAAATTGGAGCAGCCTGGAGGCTCTCGGTCTGTGACGATTGGAGGGAAAATGAAGAGGAGTGAATGGAGCTTAAGTAGCAACAAACGGTGCATCAAATGGTGACTTAAATCACCGGAAATCAAGTCGGGAGTAGAAACGCAAGAAACTGACTGCGTTACGTGCGTGTGCTGCGACGAGTTCATGCCTGGCGCTTGAAGATGATGATGTGGCGCTGGGACCCACACATCAAGAAAAAGAGAAAAACGTAAACGCGGACTGATTGGACGCTGCGTCTGCAGCGTCGCGCAGACGTGCACGCCTTGACGCTGTCTGGCTGGGTTGGCTCATTGGAGTTGGCCTGGCCTGGCCAGGATACCCTCTCGCTCTCTTTTTTTTTTTTCTACTTTTTTTTTATATTACAGTGATAGTATTAGGAATTGAATTTGAAAGTCAAATTTAATCAAAAGTGAGTCAATTCAAGTCAGAAAAATTCAAATAAAATATCAGCGGATTCCTTATTCAATGAAGAATATTTTGGAACCACTTTTAAAACATTTTGAAAAGTTTAAATTTGGCACATAGGCCTATATAGCTTTATTAGCATTACTTCGTGTTTTAGGTTTCTTTAACAAAATTTAAAATTCCGTTCAAGTTTTTCCTAGGGAATGCAACGATGCCATGATGCTCATGAATGCAATGCATGCATTTAAAAACTCCATTTTTGGAAAAATAGTTTTAAGTAACACCAATTTTTTTTTTCATTGTAAATTTTAAATCAAGACAACCAACCAAGCTTAAATTTTATTTTTATTTCACATATCAAAATTTGGAAAATTTTGGGATGTGACACTGCCTAACATGATCAAGATCATCTATCTGTAATTCTATATGTTGTGTTTGTCGGGATCCGATGGATAGAGAATACTATGTCATGTTAATTATCAAGTTATTATACATGTGTTGTTTATGATCTTGCATGCTCTCCGTTTCTAGTAGAGGCTCTGGCCAAGTTTTTACTTTTAACTCCAAGAGGGAGTACTTATGCTCGATAGTGGGTTCATGCCCGCATTGACACCTGGGACGATGTGAGAAAGTTCTAAGGTTGTGTTGTCTTGTTGCCACTAGGGATAAAACATTGGCGCTATGTCCGAGGATGTAGTTGTTGATTACATTACGCACCATACTTAATGCAATTGTCCGTTGCTCTGCAACTTAATACTGGAGGGGTTCGGATGATAACTTCGAAGGTGGACTTTTTAGGCATAGATGCGGTTGGATGGCGGTCTATGTACTTTGTCGTAATGCCCAATTAAATCTCACTATACTTATCATGTCATGTATGTGCATTGTTATGCCCTCTCTATTTGTCAATTGCCCGACTGTAATTTGTTCACCCAACATGCTTTTATCTTATGGGAGAGACACCTCTAGTGAACTGTGGACCCCGGTCCATTCTTTAATACTCGAAATACAAATCTGTTGCAATACTTGTTTTTACTGTTTTCTCTGCAAACAATCATCTTCCACACAATACGGTTAATCCTTTGTTACGGCAAGCCGGTGAGATTGACAACCTCACTTGTTTCGTTGGGGCAAAGTACTTTGGTTGTGTTGTGCGGGTTCCACGTTGGCGCCGGAATCTACGGTGTTGCGCCGCACTACATCCCGCCGCCATCAACCTTCAACGTGCTTCTTGGCTCCTCCTGGTTCGATAAACCTTGGTTTCTTTACGAGGGAAAACTTGCTTGCTGTGCGCATCATACCTTCCTCTTGGGGTTGCCCAACGAACGTGTGAAATACACGCCATCAAGCATATTTTACGGCGCCGTTGTCGGGAGATCAAGACACGCTTGCAAGGGAGTCTTCACTTCTCAATCTCTTTACTTTGTTTTTCTCTTGCTTTATTTTATTTACTACTTTGTTTGCTGCACTTATATCAAAACACAAAAAAATTAGTTGCTAGCTTTACTTTATTTACTGTCTTGTTTGCTATATCAAAAACACAAAAAAATTAGTTTACTTGCATTTACTTTATCTAGTTTTGCTTTATTTACTATTGCTAAAATGGCCAACCCTGAAAATACTAAGTTGTGTGACTTCACTAGCACAAATAATAATGATTTCTTATGCACACCTATTGCTCCACTCGCTACTACAGCGAGAATTCTTCGAAATTAAACCTGCTTTACTTAATCTTGTCATGAGAGAGCAATTTTCCGATGTTAGTTCCGATGATGTCTGCTGCCCATCTCAATAATTTTGTTGAACTATGTGAAATGCAAAAATATAAAGATGTAGATGGTGATATTATAAAATTAAAATTGTTCCCTTTCTCATTAAGAGGAAGAGCTAAAGATTGGTTGCTATCTCTGCCTAAGAATAGTATTGATTCATGGACTAAATGCAAGGATGCTTTTATTGGTAGATATTATCCCCCTGCTAAAATTATATCTTTGAGGAGTAGCATAATGAATTTTAAACAATTGGATAATGAACATGTTGCTCAAGCTTGGGAAAGAATGAAATCTCCGGTTAAAAATTGCCCAACCCATGGATCGACTACTTGGATGATCATCCAAACCTTCTATGCAGGACTAAATTTTTCTTCGCGGAATTTATTGGATTCAGCTGCTGGAGGTACCTTTATGTCCATCACTCTTGGTGAAGCAACAAAGCTCCTTGATAATATGATGGTTAATTACTCTGAATGGCACACGGAAAGAGCTCCACAAGGTAAGAAGGTAAATTCTGTTGAAGAATCCTCTTCCTTGAATGATAAGGTCGATGCTATTATGTCTATGCTTGAGAATGATAGGACTAATGTTGATCCTAATAATGTTCCATTAGCTTCATTGGTTGCCCAAGAGGAACATGTTGATGTAAACTTCATTAAAAATAATAATTTCAACAACAATGCTTATCGGAACAATTCTAGTAATAACTATAGGCCATATCCTTACAATAATGGTAACGGTTATGCTAATTCTTATGGGAATTCTTACAACAATAATAGGAATACACCCCCTGGACTTGAAGCCATGCTTAAAGAATTTATTAGTACACAAACCGCCTTTAACAAATCTGTTGAGGAAAAGCTCAATAAAATTGATATTCTTGTTTCTAGAGTTGATAGTCTTGCCTCTGATGTTGATCTTTTGAAATCGAAAGTTAAGCCTAATAGGGATATTGAAAATAAAATTGTTACTACAGCAAATGCCATCCAAGTTAGAATTAATGAGAATATAAGATTAATGGCTGAACTGCGTGCTAGGTGGGATAGAGAAGAAAATGAAAAACTAGCTAAAAAGGAAAATGTAGCTAAAGTTTGGACTATTACCACCACTAGCAATGCTAATGATTCATATGTTGCTGCACCTCCTACTATCCATGATAAAATAATTGGTGTTAGCAAAACTTCTACTCCTAGTGCAAAGCGCGCAAAATTACTCGAAACTGCTAAAACTGTCTGAAACCGCTTGTGATAAAACTGCTGAAATTTTTTCCAACCTTGGGGATGATAATCCCATTGCTTTAGATTGTAATGATTTAGATTTTGATGATTGCCACATCTCTGAAGTTATAAAGTTCTTGCAAAAACTTGCTAAGAGTCCCAATGCTAGTGCTATAAATTTGGCTTTCACAAAACATATTACAAATGCTCTCATAAAAGCTAGAGAAGAGAAACTAAAACTTGAAACTTCTATTCCTAGAAAGCTAGAGGATGGTTGGGAGCCCATCATTAAAATGAGAATCAAAGATTTTGATTGTAATGCTTTATGTGATCTTGGTGCAAGTATTTTTGTTATGCCTAAAAAAGTCTATGATATGCTTGACTTGCCACCATTGAAGAATTGTTATTTGGATGTTAATCTCACTGATAATGCTAAAAAGAAACCTTTGGGGAAAGTTGATAATGTTCATATTATGGTTAACAATAACCTTGTCCCCGTTGATTTTGTTGTCTTGGATATTGAATGCAATGCATCTTGCCCCATTATATTGGGAAGACCTTTTCTTCGAACCGTTGGTGCTACTATTGATATGAAGGAAGGTAA
Source organism: Lolium rigidum (assembly GCF_022539505.1). Classification (NCBI taxonomy): domain Eukaryota; kingdom Viridiplantae; phylum Streptophyta; class Magnoliopsida; order Poales; family Poaceae; genus Lolium; species Lolium rigidum. The sequence continues at coordinate 24,587 of NW_025901466.1, forward strand.
TATTAAATATCAATTTCCTCTCAAGAAAGGTATGGAACACTTCCCTAGAAAGAGAATGAAGGTACCTTATGATTCTATCATTAGAACAAATTATGATGTTGATGCTTCATCTTTCGATGTTACTTGAGTTACACTTTCGCGCCTAGGCTGAAAGGCGTTAAAGAAAAGCGCTTATGGGAGACAACCCATGTTTTTACTCCAGTAGTTTTGTTTTATATTTGTGTCTTGAAAGTTGTTTACTACTGTAGCAACCTCTCCTTATCTTAGTTTTATGTTTTGTTGTGCCAAGTAAAGTCTTTGATAGAAAAGTAAGTACTAGATTTGGATTATCTGCGCAGTTTCGGATTTCTTTCTTGTCACGAATCTGGGTCTATCTCCTCGTAGGTAGCTCGGAAAATTATGCCAATTTACGAGCATGATCCTCAGATATGTACGCAACTTTCATTCAATTTGAGCATTTTCGTTTGAGCAAGTCTGGTTGCCTAATAAAATCCATCTTTACGGACTGTTCTGTTTTGACAGATTCTGTCTTTTATTTCGCATTGCCTCTTTTGCTATGTTGGATGAATTTCTTTGATCCATTAATGTCCGAGTAGCTTTATGCAATGTCCAGAATTGTTAAGAATGATTGTGTCACCTCTGAACATGTGAATTTTTATTATGCACTAACCCTCTAATGAGTTGTTTCGAGTTTGGTGTGGAGGAAGTTTTCAAGGATCAAGAGAGGAGTATGATGCAATATGATCAAGGAGAGTGAAAGCTCTAAGCTTGGGGATGCCCCGGTGGTTCACCCCTGCATATATTAAGAAGACTCAAGCGTCTAAGCTTGGGGATGCCCAAGGCATCCCCTTCTTCATCGACAACATTATCAGGTTCCTCCCATGAAACTATATTTTTATTCGGCCACATCTTATGTACTTTGCTTGGAGCGTCGGTTTGTTTTTGTTTTTTTGTTTTGCTTGAATAAAATGGATCCTAGCATTCACTTTATGGGAGAGAGACACGCTCCGCTGTTGCATATGGACAAATATGTCCTTAGGTTCTACTCATAGTATTCATGGCGAAGTTTCTTCTTCGTTAAATTGTTATATGGTTGGAATTGGAAAATGCTACATGTAGTAACTCTAAAATGTCTTGGATAATTTGATACTTGGCAATTGTTGTGCTCATGTTTAAGCTCTTGCATCATATACTTTGCACCCATTAATGAAGAAATACTTAGAGCTTGCTAATTTGGTTTGCATATTTGGTTTCTCTAGAGTCTAGATAACATCTAGTATTGAGTTTTGAACAACAAGGAAGACGGTATGGAGTCTTATAATGTTTACCATATGTCTTTTATGTGAGTTTTGCTGTACCGTTCATCCTTGTGTTTGTTTCAAATAACCTTGCTAGCCTAAACCTTGTATCGAGAGGGAATACTTCTCATGCATCCCAAATACTTGAGCCAACCACTATGCCATTTGTGTCCACCATACCTACCTACTACATGGTATTTATCCGCCATTCCAAAGTAAATTGCTTGAGTGCTACCTTTAAAACTCCATCATTCACCTTTGCAATATATAGCTCATGGGACAAATAGCTTAAAAACTATTGTAGTATTGAATATGTACTTATGCACTTTATCTCTTATTAAGTTGCTTGTTGAGCGGTAACCATGTTTACGGGGACGCCATCAACTATTCTTTGTTGGATATCATGTGAGTTGCTATGCATGTCCGTCTTGTGCTGAAGCAAGAGAGATCTACCACCTTCATGGTTGGAGCATGCATGTTGTTAGAGAAGAACTTTGGGCCGCTAACTAAAGCCATGATTCATGGTGGAAGTTTCAGTTTGGACACATATCCTCAATCTCATATGAGAATAATAATTGTTGCCACATGCTTATGCATAAAAGAGGAGTCCATTATCTGTTGTCCATGTTGTCCCGGTATGGATGTCTAAGTTGAGAATAATCAAAAGCGAGAAATCCAAAATGCGAGCTTTCTCCTTAGACCTTTGTACAGGGCGGCATGGAGGTACCCCATTGTGACACTTGGTCAAAACATGTGCATTGCAAAGATCCGGTAGTCCAAGTTAATTAGGACAAGGTGCGGGCACTATTAGCATACTATGCATGAGACTTGCAACTTGTAAGATATAACTTTCATAACTCATATGCTTTATTACTACCGTTGACAAAATTGTTTCATGTTTTCAAAATAAAAGCTCTAGCACAAATATAGCAATCGATGCTTTCCTCTTTGAAGGACCATTCTCTTTACTTTTATGTTGAGTCAGTTCACCTATTTCTCTCCACCTCAAGAAGCAAACACTTGTGTGAACCGTGCATTGATTCCTACATACTTGCATATTGTACTTGTTATATTACTCTATGTTGAAAATCATCCATGAGATATACATGTTACAAGTTGAAAGCAACCGCTGAAACTTAATCTTCCTTTGTGTTGCTTCAATACCTTTACTTTGATTTATTGCTTTATGAGTTAACTCTTATGCAAGACTTATTGATGCTTGTCTTGAAGTACTATTCATGAAAAGTCTTTGCTTTATGATTCACTTGTTTACTCATGTCATCACCATTGTTTTGATCGCTGCATCCACTACATATGTTTACAAATAGTATGATCAAGGTTATGATGGCATATCACTTCGGAAATTATCTTTGTTATCGTTTTACCGCTCGGGACGAGCGAGAACTAAGCTTGGGGATGCTTGATACGTCTCCGACGTATCGATAATTTCTTATGTTCTATGCCATATTATTGATGATACCTACATGTTTTATGCACACTTTATGTCATATTCGTGCATTTTCTGGAACTAACCTATTAACAAGATGCCGAAGTGCCG